>NW_027521721.1:0-57279 GCF_052094955.1 Ictidomys tridecemlineatus
TGCAACGACCCTTCTGCACCCCAGTCTCCTACCTCTGCTCTCTGTAACAGTCCTTCTACACCTCAGTCTCCAAACTCTGCTCTCTGTAAGACCCTTCCGCAGCCCAGTCTTTAAACTCTGCACTCTGTAACAGTCGTTCTGCACAACAGTCTTTAAACTATGCTCTCTGTAACAGGACTTCTGCACCCCAGTTTCCAACCTCTTCTCTCTGCAACAATTCTTCTCCACCCCAGTCTCCAACATCTGCTCTCTGCAACAGTCCTTTGCACCCCAGTGTCCAAACTCTTCTCTCTAAAGATCAATCTGAACCCCAGTCTCCAACCTCTGCTCTCTGTAACTGTACTTCTTCACCCCAGTCATCAAACTCTGCTCTCTGTAACAGTCCTTCTGCACCTCAGTCTCCAACATCTGCTCTCTGCAACAGTACGTCTGCACCCCAGTCTCCAAACTCTGCTCTCTGCAACGATCTTTCTGGACCCCAGTCTCCAACGTCTGCTCTCTGCAACAGTCCATCTGCACCACAGTCTCCAACCTCTGCTCTCTGTAATATCCTTCTGCACTCCAGTTTCCAGTCTATGCTCTTTGTAACATTATTTCTCCACCCCAGTCTCCAACCTCTGTCCTCTGAAACAGTGCTTCTGCTCCCTAGACTCCAAGATCTGCTCTCTGTAACAGTCCTTCTGTACCGCAGTCTCCAACCTCTGCTCTTTGTAAGAGGCCATCCACACCCCAGTCTCCTACCTCTGCTTTCTGTATCAGTCTGTCTGAACCCAAGTCTCTAACCTCTGTTCTCTGTATCTATCCATGTGCACCTCAGTCTCCGACCTGTGCTTTATGTAAGAATCCTTCTGCACCCCGTCTTAAACCACTGCCCAAGGTAATAGTCCTTCTGCACCCCAATTTCTGAACTCTGCTTCCTGTAACAGTCCTTCTGCACCTGAGTCTCCAAACTCTTCTATGTGTAACAGTCCTTCTACACCTCAGTATCCAACGTCTGCTCTTTGTAACTGTCTTTCTGGACCTCAGTCTGAAACCTCTGCTCTCTGCACGATTCTTCTGCACCGTACTCTTAAACCACTGCTCTCTGTAACAGTCCATCTGCAACCCAGTCTCCAACCTCTGCTCTCTGTAAGATCCTTCAGCAACCCAGTCTCAAAACTCTTCTCTTTATAACAGTACTTCTGCACCCCAGTCTCCAAGCTCTCCTCTCTGCAACAGTCGTTCTGCACCCCAGTCTTGAACATCTGCTCTCTGCAACAGTCTTTCTGAACCTCAGTCTAAAAACTCTGCTCCCTGAAACCACACTTCTGCACGCCAGTCTCCTAATTCTGCTCTCTGTAACAGTCCTTCTGCACCTCATTCTCCCAACTCTGCTCTCTGTATTATCCTTCTACAACCCAGTTTTTAAACTCTGCACTCTGTAATAGTCCTTCTCCACAACAGTCTCCAAACTCTGCTCTCTGTAACAGGACTTCTGCAACCCAGTCTCCAATCTCTGCTCCCTGTAACAGTCTTTCTGTACTGCAGATTCTAAACTCTTCTCTCTGTAACGGTTCTTCTGCACCCCAGTCTTCAACCTCTGCTTTCTCTATCAGTCCTTCTGCACTCAATTCTCCAACCTCTGCTGTCTGTAAGAGTCCTTCTGCACCTCAGTCTCCAACGTCTGCTCTCTTCAACAGTCCTTCGGTACCCCAATCTCCAACCTCTGCTCTCTGCAACAGTCCTTCTACACCCAAGATTCCAACTTCTACATTCGGCAACAGTCCTTCGGCACCTCAGTCTCCAACCTCTTCTCTTTACAAAGGTCTTTCTGGCCCTCAGTCTTCAACATCTACTCTGTGTAACAGTCCTTCTGCATCCCAGTCTCCACGATCTGCTCTCTGTAACAGTCCTTCGGCACCCCAGTCTCCACCCTCTTCTCTCTGCAATGATCCTGTTACACCCAAGTCTCCAAACTCTGCTCTCTGCAACAGTCCTTCTGCACCCCAGTCTCCAACATCTACTCTTTGTAGTATCTTTCTAAAACCCAGTCTCCGAACTCTACTCTCTGTAACAGTCTTTGTGCACACCAGTCTCAAAACTCTTCTCTCTGCAATGATCTTTCTGCACCCCAGTCTCCAAAATCTGCTCTCTGTAACAGTCCTTCGGCACCCCAGTCTCCACCCTCTTTTCTCTGCAACGATCCTGTTACACCTAAGTCTCCAAACTCTGCTCTCTGCAACAGTTCTTCTGCACCCCAGTCTCCAACATCTGCTCTCTGCAACAGTTTTTCTAAACCTCATTCTGAAAACTCAGCTCTCTACAATTATCCTTGTGGACCAAAGTCTACAACCTCTGCTCTCTCTGAAAGTCCTTCAGCACCTCAGTCACCAACCTCTGCTCTCTGTAATATTCTTATGCCACCCAGTTTCCAAACGCTGCTCTATGTTACAGGCCTTCTGCTCCCCAGTCTCCAAGCTCTGCTCTGTGTAACAGGTCTTTTGCACCTCAGTCTCCAACCTCTTCTCTCTGCAACGATCTTTCTTCACCCCATTCTCAAACCTCTGCTCTCTGCAGTCCATTTGCACCCCAGTCTCCAACGTCTGCTATCTGTAACTGTCCTTCTGCACCCCAGTCTTTAACCCCTGCTCTCTGTAACAATCCTTCTGCAACCCAGTCTCAAAACACTGCTCTCTGTAACAGTCCTTCATCACCCCAGTCTCCAACCTCTGCTTTCTGCAACAGTCCTTCTGCACCCAAGTCTCCAACCTCTGCTCACTGCAACATTCCTTCTGCACCCCAGTCTCCAAACTCTGCTCTATGTAATGACCTTTCTGCACCCCAGTCTTGAAACTCTGCTCTCCGCAACGATCCTTCTGCACCTCAGTGTCCAACCTCTTCTCTCTGCAAAGAATTTTTGGCACCCCAGTTGCAAACATCTGCTCACTGCAACAGTCCTTGTGAACCCCAGTTTCCAACATCTGCTCTCTGCAAAAGTTCTTCTGTACCTCAGTTTCCAAACTCTGCTTTCTGTATCAGTCCTTCTGCACTCCAGTCTCCAACCTCTGCTCTGTGTAATTGTCCTTCTGCACCTTAGTCTCTAACGTGTGCTCTCTGCAACAGTTGTTCTGGACCCCAGTCTCCATCATCTACTCTCTGCAACAGTCCTTCTGCAACCCATTATCCTACTTCTGCTCTTTGTAACAATCCTTCTACACCCCAGTCTCCAAATTCTGCTCTCTGCAGCAGTCCTTCTTAACCCCAGTCTCCAACCTCTGCTCGCTATAATATGCATCTGTACCCCAGTCTCCAAACTCTACTCTCTGCAACAGTTTTTCTGCACCGCAGTCTCCAAACTCTGCTCTCTGTTACAATCCTTTTGCACCTCAGTCTCCAACCTATGCTCTCTGCAATGGTCCTCTGCAACCCTGTCTTAAACCTCTGTTCTTGCAACAGTCCTTCTGCTCCCCAGTCTCCAATCTCTGCTCTCTGTAAAAGTCCTTTTGTACCCCAGTCTCCAATTTCTGCTCTCTGTAACGGTCTTTCTGCACCCCAGTTTCCAACCTCTGCTTTCTGTATCAGTCCTGCACCCCAGTCTCCTATCTCTGTTCTCTATAAGAGTCCTTCTGAACCTCAGTCTCTATCTTTGCTCTCTTCTACAGTCCTTTTGCAAGCCAGTCTCCAACCACTACTCTCTGCAACAATCCTTCTGCACCCCAATCTCCAACGTCTGCTCTCTACAACAGTCCTTCTGCATCCCAGTCTCCAAACTCTTCTCTCTCTAAGATCTTTCTGCACCCCAGTCTTCAACCTCTGCTATCTTCAACGTTCTTTCGGCACCTCAGTCGCCAACCTCTGCTCTCTGTAATGGTCCTTCTGCAACGCAGTCTCAAAACACTGCATTCTGTATCAGTCCTTCTGCACCTCAGTCTCCAACCACTGCTCCCTTTAACAGTCCTTCTGCACCTCAGACTTCAACCTCTGCTCTCTACAATTGTCATTCTGCAGATCATTCTTCAAACTCAACTGTCTGTAACAGTTATTCTGCATCTCAGTCTCCAAATTCTACTCTCTGTAAGATCTTTTTGCAAACCAATCTCCAAACTCTGGTCTCTGTAACAGTCCTTCTGCACTGCTTCTCCAATCTCTGCTCTGTGTAACAGGCTTTCTGCACCCCAGTCTCCAACATCTACTCTCTGGAACAGTCCATATACACACAAGTCTCCAACCTCTGCTCTCTGCCACCGGCATTATGAACCCCAGTCTCCAACATCGGCTCTCTAAATTAGTCTTTCTGCACCTCAGTCTGAAAACTTTGCTCTCTGTAACGATCCTTTTGCACCCCAGTCTCCAACCTGTGTTCTCTGCAACAGTCTTTCTACACCACAGTCTCCAAACTATGCTCTCAGTAACAGTCCTTCTGTACCGCAGTCTCCAACCTCTCTTCTCTGTAATGGTCCTTCTGCACCCCAGTCTCCAAACTCTGCTTTCTGTATCAGTCTTTCTGAACCACAGTCTCAAACCTCTGCTCTATGCAACAGTCTTTCTGAAACCTAGTCTCCATCCTCTGCTGTCTGCAAGAATCATTCTGCACCCCAGTCTCCAACATCTGTTTTCTATATCAGTCCTGGACCACAGTCTCCAAAATCTGCTTTCAGTAACAGTATTTCTTCACGTCAATCTCCAAACTATGCTCTCTGCAACAGTCCTTCTGCACCCGTGTCCAACCTCTGCTCTCTGCAACAATCCTTCTGCACCCCAGTCTCCAACGTCTGCTCTCTATCACAGTCCTCCTGCATCTCAGACTCCAACCTCTGCTCACTTTGAGATTCTTCTGCACCCCAGTCTCAAACCTCCGCTCTCATCAGTGGTCCTTCTGCACCCCAGTCTCTAACCTCTGTTCTCTGCATCAGTCCTTCTGCACCATAGTCTCCAACATCTGCTCTCTGCAACAGTTCTTTTCCATCCCAGTGTACAAACTCTGCTCTCTATAACAGTCCTTCTGTACTGCAGTCTCCAAACACTGCTCTCTCTAAGGGTTCTTCTGGATCCCAATATCCTACCTCTCCTAAATGCAACAGTCCTTCTACACCCCAGTCTAAAACCTATGCTCTCTGCAACAGTCCTTCTGCACCCCAGTCTCCAAGCTCTGCTCTCTGCTACGATCCTTCTGCAATTCAGTCTCCAAACTCTACTCTTTGTAACAGTGCTTCTGCACCTCAGTCTCCAAACTTTGCTCTCTGTAAGATCCTTCTGCAACCCAATCTCCAAACTCTGCTCTCTGTAACAGTCCTCGTGCACCACAGTCTCCAAACTCTGCTCTCTGTATCTGTTTTTCTGGACCCCAGTCTCCAACCTCTGTTCTCTGCAACAATCCATCTGCACCCTGTCTCCAACCTATGCTCGCTGCAACAGTCCATGTGCACCCAGTCTCCAACATCTGCTCTCTGCAACAGATCTTCTGTACCTCAGTCTGAAAACTCTTCACTCTGCAACAATCCTTCTGCACCCCAGGCTCCAAACTCTGCTCTCTGTAACAGTCCCTGTGTACATCAGTCTCCAACCTCTGCTTTCTGTAAGACCGTTTTAAACCAAGTCTGCAAACTCTGCTCACTGAAACACTCCTTCTGCACCCCAGTCTCTAATCTCTGCTCTATGTAACAGGCCTTCTGCACCCCAGTCTCCAACCACTGCTCTCTGTAAGAGGCATTCTTCACCCCAGTCTCCAACAGCTACTCTCTGTAATGATGCTTGTGCACCCCAGTCTCCAACCACTTTTCTCTGCAACAGTCCTTCTGTACCTCAGTCTCCACACTATGTGCTCTCTAACAGTCCTGCTGCACCTCTATCTCCAAACTCTGCGCTCGGTAAGATCCTTGTGAAACCCAGTCTCCAAACTCTGATTTCTGGATCAGTCCTTCTGCACCCCAGTCTCTAACCTCTGCCCTTTTCAATGATCTTTCTGCACCCCAGTCTCCATCCTCTGCTCTCTGTAACAGTCTTTCTGTACCACAGTCTTTAAACTCTACATTTTGTAACCGTCCTTCTGCACCCCAGTATTCAAACTGTTCTCTCTGCAATGATTCTTCTGAACCCCAGTCTATCTCTGTAACAGTCCTTCTGCACCTCAGTCTCCATCCTCTGCTCTCTGTAACAGGCCTTCTGCACCCAAGTCTCTGAAGTCTGCTCTTTTTGACAGTCCTTCTGCACCCCAATCTCCAACCTCTGCTCTCTGGAGAAGTCTTTCTGCACCTCAGTCTCCAAACTCTGCTCTCTGTAAGATCCTTTTGCACCCCAGTCTTCAAACTCTGCTCTCAGTATCAGTCCTGTACCTTAGTCTCCAAACATGCTCTCTGTAACAGTTTTTCTGCACCTCAATCTTCAACAACTGCTCTCTGTAACAGTATTTCTGCACCGCAGTCTCCAACCTCTGCTTTCTAGAACAGTCTTTCTATACCCCAGTCTCAATAATCTACTCTCTGCAACGATCCTTCTTCACCCCATTCTCCATTGTCTGCTCTCTGCAACAATCCTTCTGACCACAGTCTCCAAATTTTCGTCTCTGTAAAATCCTTTTACACCCCAGTTTCAAACTCTGCTCTCTGTAACATTCCTTCTGCACCCCAGTCTCCAAAGTTTGCTCTCTGCAATGGTCCCTCTGCACCCCAAGCTCCAAACTTGTTCTCTACAACAGTTCTTCTGTACCGCAGTCTTCAACCTCTTTTCTCTGTTAGAGTCCTTCTGCACCCCAGTCTCCAACCTTTGCTTTCTGTATCAGTCCTTCTACACCACAGTCTCCAAACTCTGCTCTCTGTAACAGTCCTTCTGAACCTCACTCTGCTACATCTGCTCTCTGCAACAGTCCTTCTACACCCCAGTCTTCAACCTCTGCTCTCTGCAACAGTCCTTCCTCACCCCAGTCTTTAAAATCTGCTCTCTGCAACAGTACTCTTCCACCGTAGTCACCAACCTCTGCTCTCTGTAACAGTCCTTCTGCACCTCAGACTTTAACCTCTGCTCTCTGCAACAGTCCTTCTGAACCTCAGTGTCCAAACTCTGTTCTCTGTAAGATCCTTCTGAAACCCAGTCTCCAACATATGCTTTTTGCAATGGTCCTTAAGCACCAGAGTTTCCAAACTCTTTCCTCCACAACATTAATTATGCACCCCAGTCTCCAAACTCTGCTCTCTGTAACAGTCCTTCTGTACCACAGTCTCAAACCTCTGTTCTCTGTCAGGGTCTTTCTGCACCCCATCTCCAACTTCTGCTTTCTGTATCAGTCTTTCTGCAACCCAGTCTACAAACTCTGCTTTCTTTATCCATCTTTCTGCACGCCAGGCTTCAAACTCTTCTCTCTGTAACAGTCCTTCTTCACGCCAGTCTCCAACCTCTGCTCTCTGCAACAGTCCTTCTGCACCCCAGTCTCCAAACACTGCACTCTGCAATAGTTTCTCTGCACCCCAGTCTCCAAACTCTGCTCTCGGTAACAGTACTCTGCACATCAGTCTCCAACCTCTGTTCTCTGTAAGAGGCCTTGTGCACCCCAGTCTACAACCTCTCCTCTCTGTAACAGGCCTCCTGCATTCAAGTCTCTAAACTCTGCTCTCTTTAACAGTCCTTCTGCACCCAAGTCTCAAACCTCTGCTCTCAGTATCGTTCCTTCACCCCAGTCTCCAAACACTGCTCTCTGTAAAAGTTTTTCTGCAAATCAGTCTTCAACAACTGCTCTCTTCAACAGTCCTTCTGCACCCCAGTCTCCAACCTCTGTTCTCTAGAACAGTCCTTCTATACCCCAGTTTCCATAATCTACTCTCTGCAATGATTCTTTTGCACCCCAGTCTCCAACGTCTGCTCTCTGCAAAATTCCTTCTGCTCTCCAGTCTCCAAACTTTCCTCTCTGTAAGATCCTTCTGCACCCCAGTTTCCAAACGCTGCTCTCTGTAACATTCCTTCTGCACCCCAGTCTCCAACCTGTTCTCTACAACAGTTTCTCTGTACCGCAGTCTTTAACCTCTGTTCTCCGTAAGAGTCCTTCTGAACCCTAGTCTCAAATCTCTGCTTTCTGTATCAGTCTTACTTCACCACAGTCTCCAAACTCTTCTCTCTGTAACAGTCCTTCTGCACCTCACTCTGCAACCTCTGCTCTCTGCAGCAGTCCTTCTGCAACCCAGTCTTCAAACTCTTCTCTCTGCAAGAGTCTTTCCTCACCACAGTCTCCAAAATATACTCTATGTAACAGTCCTTTTTCACCGCAGTCTCCAACCTCTGCTGTCTGTAAGAGTACTTCTGTACTGCAGTCTCCAACCTCTGTTCTCTTTAATGGTCATTCTGCACCCCAGTCTTCAAACTCACCTTTCTGTATCAGTCCTTCTGCACCCCGGGCTCGAACCTCTGCTCTCTGTAACAGTCCTTCTGCACCTCAGACACCAAACTTTCTCTCTTCAACAGTATTTCTGCGCCCCAATCCCCAACCTCTGCTTTCTGCAATGGTCCTTCTGCACCCCAGTCTCCAACCTCTGTTCTCTACAACACTTATTCTTCACCCCAGTCTCCAACCTCTGCTCTCTGTAATGGTCATTCTTCACCCCAGTCTCCAAACTCTTTTTTCTGTATCAGTCCTTCTGCACCCCGGTCTCAAACCTCTGCTCTCTGCAGTAGTCCTTCTTCTCCCCAGTCTGCAATCTCTGCTCTCTGCAACAGTCCTTCTGCACCCCAGTCTCCAGTGTCTGCTGTCTGCATCAGTCCTTCTCCACCTCAGTCTCCAACCTCTTCTCTCTGCCACAGTCCTTCTGCACCCAGGTCACCAACGTCTGCTTTCTGTGTCAGTCCTTCTGCACCCCAGTCTCCAATGTCTGCTCTCTGTAACAGTCCTTCTGCACCTCAGTCTCTAACCTCTACTCTGTGCAACTTTTCTTTTCCACACAAGGTTCCAACCTCTGGTCTCGGCAACAGTCCTTATGGACGCCATTCTCCAACTGCTACTCTCTGCAACAGTCCTTATACACCCCAGTCTTTCACATCTGCTCTCTGTAACAGTCCTTCTGCACCTCAGTCTGAAAACTCTGCTCTCTGCAACGATCCTTCTCCACCTCAGTCTCCAACTTTTGCTCTCTGCAACAGACCTTCTGCTCCCCAGTCTCCAATTTCTGTTCTAATCGAAAATCTTTGTAAACCCCCGGCTCCAAACTCTGCTCTCTGTAAGAGTCCTTCTGTACGGCAGTCTCCAACCTCTGCTGTCTGTAATGGTCCTTCTGCACCCGAGACTCTAAAATTTACTTTCGATATCAGTTATTCTGCACCCAAGTCTCCAACCTCTGCTCTCTGTAACAGTCCTTCTTCACCTCAGTCTCCAACCTCTACTCTCTTCAACCGTCCTTCTGCACCCCAGTCTTCAACCTTTTCTCTCTGCAACAATCCTTCTACACCACAGCCTCCAAACTCTGCTCTCCGCAATGATCCTTCTGCACCCCAGTCTTCAACATCTGCTCTCTGCTAAAGTCCTTCTTCACCCCAGTCCCCAAACAGTGCTCTCTGCAACTGTCCTGCTGCACCCCAGTCTCCAACCTCTGCTCTCTGTAGCGATCCTTTTGCACCTCAGTCTTCAAACTCTGCTCTCTGCATCGATACTTCTTCACCAGAGTCTCCAAACTCTGCTCTCTGCAACACTCCTTCTACACCTCAGTCTCTAAGCTCTGCTCTCTGTAACTGTCCTGCTGCACATCAGTGTCCAAACTCTGCTCTCTTTAAAAATTCATCTTCATGCACGTCTCCATACTCTTTTCCCTGTAAGAGACCTTCTACACCACAGTCTCCAAACTCTCCTCTCTGTAACAGTTCTTCTGAACCCCAATCTGCAAACGTTGCACTCTGTAAAACTCTTTCTGCACTCCAGTCTCCATACTCTGCTCTCTGTAAGAATCTTTTTGAACCCCAGGCTCCAACCTTTCCTCTCTGTAAAATTCCTACTCCACCTCATTGTCGAAGTTCTGCAATCTGTAAAGGTCCTTCTGCATTTCAGTCTCCAACCTCTGCTCTCTACAACAGTCCTTCTGCACCTCCGTCTCCAAACTCTGTTCTCTGTAAGATCCTTCTGAAACCCATTCGTCAAACTCTGCTCTGTGTAACAGTCCTTCTACACCCCAGTCTCCAAACTCTGCTCTCTGTAACAGGCCTTCTGCTCCCCAGTCCCCAGCCTGTGCTCTCTGCAATGATTCTTCTGCACCCCAGTCTCCAAACTCTGCTCTCTGTAAAAGTCCTTCTACACCCCATGATCCAATATCTGCTCTCTACTACAGTCTTTCTGCACATCAGTCTGAAAACTCTGCACTCTGAAACAATCTTTCGGGACCCCAGTTTCCAAACTTCGCTCACTGAAACAGTCCTTCTGAAACTCATTCTCCAAAATTCTCTCTGTAAGATCACTCTGCAACCCTGTCTCGAAACTGTGCTATCTGTAACAGTGCTTCTGCACCCCAGTCTCCAAACTCTGCTCTCTGAAACACGCCTTCTGCACCCAGTCTCCATCCTCTTCTCTCTGCAACAATCCTTCTTCACCTCAGTCTCCAACCCCTTTCTCTGCAAAGTTTCTTCTGCACCCCAGTCTTTAAACTCTGTTCTCTGCATCAGTCTTTCTGCATTCAAGTCTCCAACCTCTGCTCTCTGTAACACTCCTTCTGTACCGCAGTCTCGAACATCTGCTCTCTATAACACTCCTTTTGCACCTCAGTCTCCAACGTCTGCTTTCTGTATCAGTTCTTCTGCACCCCAATCTCCAAACTCTGCTCTCTGTAACAGTTCTTCACACCTCAGTCTCCAAATTTTGCTCTCTGCAACGATCCTTCTTCACCCCAGTCTCCAACTTCTGCTCTCTGCAACATTTCTTTTGCACCCCAGTCTCCATCTGTGCTCTCTGTAACAGTCCTTCTGCACCTCAGTTACCAACCTCTGCTCTCTGTAAAAGTCCTTCTGCACCCCAGTCTCAATAATCTGCTCTCTGAAAAAGTCCTTCAACACCCCAGTCTCAAACCTCTACTATCTGGAACAAACTTTCCGCACCCCAGTCTCCAACGTCTGCTCTATGCAATAGTTATTCTACACCCCAGTCTCCATCCTCTGCTCTCTGTAAGAATCCTTCTGCACCCCAGTCTCCAACCTTTCCTCTCTGTAAAAGTCCTTCTGTACCACAGTCTCCAAAATCTGCTCTCTGCAACAGTCCTTCTGCACCCCAGTCTCCAACCTCTGCTCTCTTCAACATTTCTTCTTAACTCCAGTCTCCAACCTGTGCTCTATGTAACTGTCCTTCTGCACCCCAGTCTTCAACCTCTGCTCTCTGTAGCGAACCTTCTACACCTCACTCTCCAACCTTGGCTCTCTGCAATGATCCTTCGGCACCTCAGTCTCAATCCTCTGTTCTCTGCAATGATCCTTCTACACACCAGTCTCCAAGCTCTACTCTCTGTAACAGTCCTTCTGAACATCACTGTCAAAACTCTGCTCTCTGTAAAATTCCTTCTGCATCTCAGTCTCCAACCTCTGCTCTCTTTAACAGTACTTCTTGACACCAATCTACAAACTCTGCTCTCTGTAAAACTACTTCTGCACACCAGTATTTATTCTCTTCTATCTGTAACACTCTGTCTGCACCGCAGTCTCTATCCACTGCAACAGTTCTTCTGCACCCCAGTCTCCAACATCTTCTCTCTGCAACAGTCCTTCTAAACCCCAGTCTCTAACCTCTTCTCTCTGCAAGGATCCATCTGCATCCCAGTCTTCAACATCTGCTCTCTGCATCAGTCCTTCTGCACCTCAGTCTCCAACCTCTGCTCATTGCTACAGTCCTTCTGCACCCCAGTCTCAAACCTCTGCTCTATGAAACATTTCTTCTGCACCCTAGTCTCCCACCTGTGCTCTGTGTATCTGTCCTGCTTCACCCCAGTCTCCAATCTCTGCTCTCTGTAGCGATCTTTCTGCACTTCAGTCTTCAACCTCCGATCAATGCAAGGATCCTTTTTCACCACAGTCTCCAACCTCTGATCTCTGCAACAGTCCTTCTGCACCCCAGTCTCCAAGCTCTGCTCTCTGTAACAGTTCTTCTGAACCCCAGTATCCAAATTCTGCTCTCTGTAAAAGGCCTTCTGCACCCCAGACTTCAACCTCTGCTCTCTGTAACAGGCCTTCTGCACCCCACTCTCCAACATGTGCTCTCTCTAACGATTCTTCTGCACCCCAGTCTCCAAACTCTGCACTCTGTAACAGTCCTCTGCACCCCAGAATCAAACATCTGCTCTCTGTTACATTCCTTCTGCACCTCAGTCTGAAACCTCTGCTCTCTGCAAAAATCCTTCTGCACCCCAGCTTCAAAGCTTTGCTCTCTGTTACAGAACTTCTGAACCTCAGTCTCCAAAATGCTCTTTGCAAGATCCTTCTGAAACCCAGTCTCGAAACATTGCTATCTGTAACAGTTCTGCTGGACACGAATCTCCAAGCTCTGCTCTCTGAAAGAATCCTTCTGCACCCCAGTCTGCAACCTATCCTCTCTGTAACAGTCCTTCTGCACCTCAGTCTCCAAACTATGCTCAGTGTAATGATGCTTCAGCACCCCAGTCTCCAACTCCTGTTCTCTGTAACAGTCCTTCTGCACCCCAGTCTCCAACATCTTTTCTCTGAAACGGTCCTTCTGCACCCCAGTATCCAAACTCTGTTCTCTAACAGTCCTTTTGCACCTCAGACTCCAACCTCTGCTCTCTGTATCAGTCCTTCTAAGCCTCAGTCTGAAACCTCTGATCTCTGCAACGATCCTTCTCCATCCTAGTCTCCAAACTGTGATATCTATAACAATCCTTCTGCACAGAAGTCTCCAACCTCTTCTCTCTTACAGGTCTTCTGCACCCCAGTCTCCAATCTCTGCTTACTGTATCAGTCCATCTGCACCACAATTTCCAAACTCTGCTCTCTGTAATAGTCTTTCTGAATCTCAGTCTACAAACACTGCTCTCTGTAACAGTACTGCACCCCAGTCTCCAACCTCTGTTCTCTATAACAACCCTTCAGCACCCCAGTCTCAAAATTTTGCTCTCTACAACGATCCTTCTACACCCCAGTCCCCAAACTCTGCTCTTTGCAACAGTCCTTCTGCACCCCAGTCTCCAACATGTGCTCTCTGCAAAAGTCCTTCTGCACCTCAGTCTGAAAACTCTGTTCTCTACAGCGATCTTTCTTTATTTTTTTCACTTTTTTTATTTATTGGTTGTTCACAACATTACAAAGCTCTTGAATGGGAAAATAAACAAGGAGAGTAATGAATTACAGTAGATGGGGTAGAGAGAGAAAAAGGGAGGGGAGGGGAAGGGAGGGAGGATAGTACGGGATAGGAAAGGCAGCAGAATACAACAATTACTAATTGGGCATTATGTAAAATTGTGGATGTATAACCGACGTGATTCTGCAATCTGCATTTGGGGTAAAATTGGGAGTTCATAACCCACTTGAATCTAAAGTATGAAATATGATATGTACAGCGATCTTTCTGCACCCCAGTCTCCAACCTCTGCTGCACATCGGTCTACAACTCTGATTCTTGTCCAACCTTGTCTAAAAACTCTGCTCTCTGGAAGAGTTCTACTGCACCCCAGTCTCCAAACTCTGCTCTCTGCAATGATCGTTCCGCACCTCAGTCTCGAAACTCTACTCTCTGCAACATTCCTTCTGCACCCCAGTCTCAAAACTCTGCTGTCTGCAATGATCTGTCTGTACACAAGTTTCCAACGTCTGCTCTCTGCAACAGTCTTTCTGCACCCCAGTCTCCAACCTCTGCTCTCTGCAACGATTCCTCTGCACCCCAGTCTAAAAATTCTACTCTCTACAACAATACTTTTGCACCCCAGTTTCCAACCTCTGCTCTCTGCAAAAGTCCTTCTGCACCCCAGTCTCCAACATCTGCTACCTGCAACAGTCTTTCTGCCCCTCAGTCTGACAACTCTGCTCTCTTCAACGATCATTTTGCACCCCAGTCTCCAACCTCTGTTCTCTAAAAGAGTTATTCTGCACCCCAGTATCAAACGTCTCCTCTCTGTAACAGTCCTTCTGTACCGCAGTCTCCAAGCTTTGTTCTTTGTAAGGGTACTTATGCACCCCAGTATCCAACCTCTGCTTTCTGTTTCCGTCGTTTTCCACCACAGTCTTTAAACTCTGCCCGCTGTAACAGTCCTTCCGCAACTCAGTCTGCAAACTGTGCTCTCTGCAACAGTACTTTTACACTCCAGTATTTGTCCTCTGCTCTCTCCAACAGTCCTTTTGCAACACAGAATCCAACATCTGCTCTCTAAAACAGTTCTTCTCCACCCCAGTCTCCAACCTCTGCTGCACATCGGTCTACAACTCTGATTCTTGTCCAACCTTGTCTAAAAACTCTGCTCTCTGGAAGAGTTCTACTGCACCCCTGCTCTCTGTAAAAGTCCTTCTGTACTGCAGTCTCCAAAATCTGCTCTCTGTAAGATCCTTCTGCAACCCAGTCTGTAAACTCTCCCCTTTGTAACAGACCTTCTGCACCCCTTCTCCAACCTCTGTTCTCTGTAACAGTCCTCGTGTATTGCAGTCTCCAAAAAATGCTCTCTGTAACGGTCCTTCTGCACCCCAGTCTCCAACCTCTGCTTTCTGTATCAGTACTTCTGCACCCCAGTCTCGAACCTCTGCTCTCGGTAACATTCCTTCTTCACCTCAGTCTAGAAACTCTGCTCTCTTCCACAGTCCTCCTGAACCAAAGTCTCAAACCTCTACTCCCTGCAACACTCCTTCTGCACCTCAGTCTCTAAACTCTGCTCCCTGTAACAGTCCTTCAGTACCGCAGTCTCAAAACTCTGCTCTCTGTAATGGCCATTCTGAACCCCAGTCTCTAACGTCAGCTTTCTTTATCAGTTCTTCTGCACCCCAGTCTCCAACGTCAGCTTTCTTTATCAGTTCTTCTGCACCCCAGTCTTCAACCTCTGCTCTCAGTAACAGTCCTTCTGCACCCCAGTCTCTAACTTCTGCTCTCTGCAACATTTCTTCTGCACCCCAGTATCCATCTGTGCTCTCTGTAAAGGTCCTTCTGCACCCCAGTCTCCACCCACTGATCTCCATAACAATCCTTCTGGACCTCAGTCTCCAACCTCTGCTCTCTGTAACAGTCCTTTTGTACTGCAGTCTCCAAACTCTGCTCTTTGTAACAGGCCTTTTGCACCCCATTCTCCAACCTCTGCTCTCTGTAACAGTGCTTCTGCACCTCAGTCTACAAACTCTGCTCTATGCAACAGTCCTTCTGCACCCCAGTCTCCAACATCTGCTCTCTGCTACAGTCCTTCTGCACCAAAACTCCAACGTCTGCCTCTGTAACATTCCTAATGTAACTCAGTCTCCTAACTCTGCTTTCTGCAACACTCCTGCTGCACCCCAATCTCCAACCTGTGCTCTCCGCAACAGTCCTTCTACACCCCAGTGTCCAGCCTCTGCTCTCTGCAACAGTCCCTCTGCAACCCAGTCTCCAACCTCTGCTCTCTGTAACAATTCTTCTGCACCTCAGTCTTCAACCTCTGCTCTCTGCAACGGTCCTTCTGCACCTCAGTCTCCAAAAACTACTCTCTGTAAATGTACTTCTGAATCCCTTCTCTGAACTCTGCTCTTTGTAATATAACTTCTGCACCCCAGTCTCCAACCTCTATTCTCTATAACAATCTTTCTGCACTCCAGTCTCAAAATTTTGCTCTCTACAACGATCCTTCTGCACCCCAGTCCCCAAACGCTGCTCTTTGCAGCAGTCCTTCTGCACCCCAGTCTCCAACATGTTCTCTCTGCAAAAGTCCTTCTGCACCTCAGTCTGAAAACTCTGTTCTTTACAACGATCCTTCTGCACCCCTGTCTCCCACCTCTGCTCTCTGTAACAGTCCTACTGCACATTGGTCTACAACTCTGCTCTCTGTAAGATCCTTGAGCAACCATGTCTGAAAACTCAGCTTTCTATAGGAGTTCTACTACACCCTAGTTTCCAACCTCTGCTCTCTGCAACAATCCTTCTGCACCTCAGTCTCAAAACTCTACTCTCTGTAACAGTCCTTCTGCACCCCAGTCTAAAACCTCTTCTGTTTGCAACGATCTTTCTGTACACCAGTTTCCAACGTCTGCTCTCTGCAACAGTCCTTCTGCACCCCAGTCTCCAACCTGTTCTCTATAACAATCCTTCTGCACACCAGTCTCAAAATTTTGCTCTCTACAACGATCCTTCTGCACGCCAGTCCCCAAACTCTGCTCTTTGCAGCAGTCCTTCTGCACCCCAGTCTCCAACATGTGCTCTCTGCAAAAGTCTTTCTGCACCTCAGTCTGAAAACTCTGTTCTCTACAACGATCCTTCTGCACCCCTGTCTCCCACCTTTGCTCTCTGTAACAGTCCTGCTGCACATCGGTCTACAACTCTGCTCTCTGTAAGATCCTTGTGCAACCATGTCTGAAAACTCAGCTCTCTATAGGAGTTCTACTGCACCCTAGTTTCGAACCTCTGCTCTCTGCAACGATCCTTCTGCACCTCAGTCTTGAAACTCTACTCTCTATAACAGTCCTTCTGCACCCCAGTCTCCAACCTCTGCTCTCTGCAACAATCCCTGGGCACCCCAGTATCTAGTATCTGCTCTATGCAACAGTCCTTCTTCACCCCTGTCTCCAACCTCTGCTCTCTGCAACAGTCCTTCTGCACCTCAGTCTGAGAACACTGTTCTCTGCAATGATCCTTCTGCACCCCAGTCTCCAAACTCTGCTCTCTGTAATACTCCTGTTGCACCTCAGTCTCGAAACTCTGCTCTCTGTAAGATCCTTCTGCAACCCTGTCTCGAAACTCTGCTCTATGTAACAGTCCTTCTGCACCCCAGTCTCCAACCTCTGCTCTTTGAAAGAGTCCTTCTAAAACCCAGTCTCCAAACTCTGCTTTCTGCAACAGTCCTTCTGCACCCCAGTCTCCAACATCTGTTGTCTTTAACAATCATTCTTCACCTCAGTTACCAAACTCTATTCTCTGCAATGGTCCTTCTGAACCACAGTCTACAACCTCTTCTCTCTGTAACAATCCCTCTGCACCTCATTCTCCAAACTCTGATCTCTGTAAGATCCATCTCCAACATCTCACTGCAACAGTTTTTGTGCACCCCATTCTCCAACATCTGCTCTCTGCAACAGTTCTTCTGTACCTCAGTCTGAAAACTCTGCTCTCTTCAATAATCCTTCTGCACCCGAGTCTCCAACCTCTGCTCTCTGTAACAGTCCTTCTGTATCAGTATTCAACTTCTGCTCTGTATCAGTGCTGCACCCCTGTCTCCCATATCTGCTCTCTGTATCAGTTCTGCACCCAAGTCTCCAAAATCTGATCTCTGCAACAGTCTTACTCCACCTGAGTCTGGAAACTCTGCTGTCTCCAATGATCCTTCTGCACCCCAGTATCAAAACTCTGCTCTCTGTAACAGGCTTTCTACACCCCAGTCTCCTAACTCTGCTCACTTTATCAGTACTTCTGCACCCCAGTCGCAAACCTCTGCTCTTTGTTACAGTCCTTCTGCCATCACAGTCTCCCACATCTTCACTCTCAACAGTCCTTCAGCACCCCAGATTCCAACTTCTGGTTCTGCAACAGTCTTTCTACACCCCAGTCTCCAACCTCTGGTATCTGCAAACAGTCCATCTGCACCCCAGTCTCCAAACTCTGCTCTCTTAACAATCTTTCTGTGCCTCAGTCTCCAAACTCTACTCTCTGTAACAGTCCCTCTGCACCTCACTCTCCAACATCTGCTCTCTGTAAGTTTTTTCTGCAACCCAGTCTCCAAACTCTGCCCTCTGTAACAGTCCTTCTGCACGCCTTATCCAACTCTCCTCTCCGTAACAGGCCTTCTGCACCCCAGTCTCCAAAGTCTGTTCTCTATAACAATCTTTCTGCACCCCAGTCTCTTTAACCTCTTAACTCTGTAACAGTCCTTCTGCACCTCGGTTTACAATCTCTGCTCTCTGTAACATCCTTCTGCAACCTTTTTAAAAACTCTGCTCTCTGAAACAGTCCTTCTGCACCTCAGTCTCCAAACTCTGTTCTTTGAAACACTCCTTATGCAGCCCAGTAGCCAAACTCTACTCTCTGTAACAGTCCTTCTGTACCCCAGTCTCCAAATACTTCTCTCTGTAACGGTCCTTCTGCAGCCCAGTCTCCAACCTCTGCTTTCTGTATCAGCCCCTTCTGCACTCCAGTCTACAACCTCTGCTCTCTGTAACAGTCTTTCTGCACCTCATATCCAAACTCTGCTATCTGCAACAGTTCTTATGCACCGCATTCTACAACCTCTGGTGTCTGCAAAATTCTTTCTGCACCCCAGTCTGCAACGTGTGCTCTGTGTAACAGTGCTTCTGCATCCAAACTCCAACTCTTCTCTCTGCAATGACCTTCTGTACCTCAGTCTTAATCCTCGGCTCTATGCAACTGTCCTTCTGCACCCGAGTCTCCAAACTCTGTTCTCTGTAACAGTCTTTCTCCACCTCAGTCTTCAACCTCTGATCACTGAAAGAGTCCTTAAGCACCCCAGTCTCTAACATCTGCTTTCTAACAGTCCTTCTGCACCCCAGTCTCCAACATCTGCTCTCTGCAACAGTCCTTCTGCACCTCAGTGTCCAAACTCTGCTCTCTTCAACGATCCTTTTGAACCCCAGTCTCCAACGTCTGCTCTCTGAAAGATCCTTCTGACCCTAGTTTCCAAACTCTGCTCTCTGTAATATTCCTTCTCCATGCCAGTCTCAAAAACTCTGCTTTCTGCAACGGTCCTGCTGCACCCCAGTCTTCAACCTCTGTACAATGAAACACTCCTTCTGCTCCCAAATCTCCAAACTCTGCTCTCTGTAAAGGTCCTTTTGCAAGCCAGTCTCTAACCTCTGCTTTCTTTTTCTGTCCTTCTGTACCTCAGTCCTCCAACCTCTGCTCTCAGCAAAAGTTCTTCTGCGTCCCATTCTCCATTTTCTGCTCCCTGAAACAGTCCTTCTGAAAAAAAGTTTTCAACATCTGCTCTCCTGAAAAAGTTTTTGGTACCCTAGTCCCCAACCTCTGCTCTCTGCAACAGTCCTTCTGTACTGCAGTCTCCAACTTCTGCTCTCTGCAACGAAACTTCTACACCCCAGTCTCCAACATCTGCTCTCTGCAACAGTCCTTCTGCACCTCAGTCTTAAAACGCAGTTCTCTGCTACGATCCTTTTGCACCTCAGTCTCCAACCTCTACTCTCTGTAACAGTCCTTCTGCACCTGGTCCCCAACATCTGCTCTCTGTAAGATCCTTTTTCAACCCAGTCTCTAAACTCTGTGATCTGTAGCAGTTCTTCTGAAGCCCTCTCCACACTCTGCTCTCCATAACAGGCGTTCTGCAACCCAGTCTCCAACCTCTGCTCTGTGTAACACTCTTTTTTCACCTAAGTCTCCAACCTCTGCTCTCTGCAATGATCATTCTGCACCCTAGTCTCCAATGTCTTCTCTTCTCAACAGTCCTTCTGAACCTCTGTCTCCCAAATTCTGCTCTCTGCAACAGTCCTTCTTCACCCAAGTCTCCAACCTCTGCTCTCTGCAACAGTCCTTCTGCAACCCAGTCTCCAACCTCTGCGTTCTGCAACATTCCTTCTGCACCCTAGTATCCAACCTGTTTTCTCTTTAACAGTCCTTCTGTACCCAAGTCTCCCACATCTGCTCTCTGTAACGATCCTTCTTAAGCCCAGTCTCTTACCTCTGCTCTCTGCAACGATTCTTCTGCAACTAAGTCTCCAACTTCTGCTCTCTTCAAAGATATTTCTGCACCTCACTCTCCAACCTATGCTCTCTGTAAAAGTTTTTTTGCACCTCAGTCTCCAACCTCTGCTCTCTGCAACCGTCCTTCTGCACCCCAGTTTCCAAACTCTGCTCTCTGTAACAATCCTTCTGCACCCCAGTCTCCAACATGTCCTCTCCTTAACACTCCTTCTGCACCCCAGTCTTCAAACTCTGTTCTCTGTAACGTCCTTCTGCACCCCAGTTTCCAAACTCTGCTCTCTGTAACATTCCTTCTCCAGCCAGTCTCAAACCTCTGCTTTCTTCAACGGTCCTGCTGCAACCCAGTCTCCAAACTCTGTTCTCTGAAACAGTCCTTATGCTCTCAAATTTCCAATCTCTACACTCTGTAACAGTCCTTCTGTAGCACAGTCTCCAACTTCTGCACTCTGTAATGGTCTTTCTGCACCCTAGTCTCCAACCTCTGCTTTCTGTATCAGTCCTTCTGCACCACAGTCTCCTAACTCTGTTCTCTGTTACAGTCCTTCTGCACCTCAGTCTCCCTACTCTGCTTTCTCTAAGATCCTTCTGCAACCAAGTCTCCGAACTCTGCTCTCCATAACAGTCCTTCTGGACACAAGTCTCCAACCTCTGCTCTCTTCAACAATTCTTCCTCAGCCCAGTCTCCGACCTCTGCTCTCTGCATCAGTCTTTCTAAACCCCAGTCTCAAAACTCTGCTCTCTGCAACAGTCCTTCTGCACCCCAGTCTTCAACTTCTGTTCTCTGTAACAATCCTTCTGCACCTCAGTTCCCAAACTCTAACCTCTGCAATGGTCATTCTGCACCACAGTGTCTAACCTCTGCTGTCTGCAACCATCCTTTTGCACCCTTGTCTCCAACCTCTGCTCCCTGAAAAAGTCTTTATGAACCCCAGTCTCCAACATCTGCTCTCTGCAACAGTCCTTCTGCACCTCAGTCTGAAAACTCTGCCCTCTGCAATGATACTTGTGCACCCCAGTCTCCAAACTCTTCTTTCTGTAACAGTCTTTCTGCACTTAAGTCTCCAACTTCTGCTCTCTGCAACAGTTTTTCTGCACCCCAGACTTTAACATCTACTCTCTGAAACAGTCCTTCTATACCCCTTTCCAAATGCAAAAGAATGAGACCTGAACTATTGCTCACCCTGCAAAAAATCAACTCAAAATGCATTAAAGACCCAGGCACTAGACCAGAAATTTTGAAGTTTCTAGGAAAAAACAAAGTCAATACTCCAACCTACAGGCAGAGGTAATGACTTTCTCAATAGGATGCCAAAGCTCAGGAGATAACACCGAAAGTAAGATAATAGAATGGCATCAAATTAAGAAGGTTCAGCACAGCAAAGGAGACAATTAGAATATGAAGAGAGAACCTATGGAAAGGGAGAAAATCTTTATGAGGGGCTCTTCTAAAAGAGGATGAATATTCAGAATATTAATAAAAAACTCAAAAAACTTAACATCAATCCCACAATTATTAAATAACCCAATTATCAAATAACCCAATTACCAAATGGGAAACTAAATGAACTAAACAGACATGTCTTAGAAGAAAATATGTGAGTGGCCAAAATATACATGAAAATACTTGCAAGTCAAGACTACCCTGAGATTTCATCTCACTTCAGTGACAAAGGCAACCACCAAGAATACAAACAGAAATGAGTGTGACAAAAAGAGAATTGGAGAGAAAGGAGCACTCTCACCCTGTTGGTGGGCATGTAAATCAGCACAACAACCACAGAAATCGAGATGGAGGCTCCTCAGGAGTAGCCATGGACCACCCTGCGACCCAGCTCTACCTCTGCTTGGTATTTATCACAGCGGATCGAAGTCATTATATTATAATGACACATACATGCCCATGAACCAGCCGAGGTGACATCAGTGGACGAATGGATAAAGAACATCTGGTATATGCACACTGGAATTTCATTCAGCCATAAAGAAGAACGAAATTATGTCATGCTGGAAGATGGATGGATCTTCAGAACATTAAGGGAAATAAGCAACTCAGAAAGTTAAGGGCCATATGTTTTTCCTCTGTTAAAGCTAGAGGGGCAAAAGGAAGGAAAGTTGGGAAGGGAGTCTCATCATGAAAGTTGAAGGAAGATCAGTAGAGTCACGGCACCAGGGAAGGAGGTGAGGAAAAAGGAAATATTGGAATGATATAGGCCAAAGTTCACGGTTATTTTGTTTGCATGTTCAAATATGTGTCAGCAAATCCCACCATTATGGACCACTTTACATTACACATTACATGAGACAGGCACTATTCTAGGAGGGTGCCCATTTTTTCCCGTCTATAAATACCACGATCATTTACCACTGTCAAAAATCTCTACAGATTCAAATGTTCTGATCACTGCTCCACCACATGGCCTCTTCTACTTCAGGGTCCCCTTATTCTCACTGAAATCAGGGAGCCCGTTTCAACGATGCCATCTGTTAATGTCTTCCCAGGCTGCCGAGGACAGCAGCTGTGGGTTTCACAAGGATCTGGTGCTGCCATCAAAATGCATGTCCACGAGGCCTTGGCGAAGGCTGGTGCTCCAGGCCCTTCTCCAGATCCAGCTGTGAGGCCAGGGAAGGGGTCACATAACACGCCATCTAACACCTTATTTATTTCTGATCACCATCCTCTCCATTATTCCAGGATCATATTGGTCATTGAACTTAAGCAAACACTGAGTCCAGATTTCAGTCCGTCAACCAAAGAGAGTCTAATAGCCACTCCCCATGGCTCAGGAAAATCCTTGGCCCGAACATTTCTGGTGATTACGTCCCTGTGACTGCATTCAAGATGATCCAGCAATATGTCCTGACTTCTTTGGTCTAGAAGACTCAAACAAATTCTCTTATATATTCTTATGGCTCCTATTAACAAAATACAGTAAAATATTTAACTTTTATTTTGGTGTGACCCTTATACTCTCCTGGGCTATATTTTATACCCTTACCTGAGGCGTTCTAGAATCAGACCCCAATTAAGAGTCTGGTGACAATGTGGGATGATGGATGAGCATCTTAAATACAATTGGGCTGGGGATGTGGCTCAAGCAGTAGTGCGCTTGCCTGGCACGCGTACGGCCCGGGTTCGATTCTCAGCACCACATCCCAACAAAGATTTTGTGTCCGCCGAGAACTAGAAAATGAATATTAAGGGGCTAGGGATGTGGCTCAAGCGGTAGCGTGCTTGCCTAGCATGCATGCGGCCTGGGTTCGATCCTCAGCAGCAGCACATACCAACAAAGATGTTGTGTCAGCCAAGAAATAAGAAAAAATAAATAAATGTTAAAATTCTCTCTCTCTCTCTGTCCCTCTGTGTCTCTCAGTCTCTCTTAAAAAAAAAAAAGAAAATGAATATTAAAATTTCTCTCTCTCTCTCTCTCTCTCTCTCTCTCTCTCTCTCTCTCTCTCTCATCCCTCTCCTCTCCTCTCCTCTCCTCACTCACTATCTCTTAAAAACAAAAAAAGGCAACTGCCCAGGTAGAGTCACCATAGGGTCTTCAATTTAGGGAAAGCTATTCTCCTAGGGCGAGGAGGGGCTGCTTCTGAGAGCAAAGAGGGTTAATGGAGATTTCAGGGTTCAAGGCTCTGAGATTTGTCTAATTCCAGTGGTATTTTGCCAGTCTAATTAACAGGGTCTCAATCATTCCCCATTAATGTCCCAATTGACATAAGAGAGACCTTGAGACATTGTGGATTTATAATTTTCTTTGTACTTCTGCAAGTTGGAGAATTGGATGTTTATTCTGATATTAACCTTTAACAGTTTCCAGAGAGAAAATATTTCTTATGATCTGAACCTGACTTGAAGGAGGAATATAATGCTTGAACCTATCATTTTCTTTCTGTAAGTCTCCCACTCCAGTCAGTAACAGCAGTCTGCAGTCATGTTGTAATGTTCATTCCCACAATGAAGGTAGATGGTGTTATTCCAAGGCTCAGTTTTCCATAGACATTTGATTTCAGGCCACGATAACTTAAAGTCTCTGTTGGGTCATCGCACACCAGAAATTAGCAGGTCTCCTTTCCCTTGGGCTGTGACATCATCAACATATTCAATTCCCTTAGTTCAGACATCCAACCTACCTCTTCAGATCTGTTATCTAGAACCATCTCTGATGTAAACCACTATTGTGGTCAGTGCCACCATGGTCAGGTAGAGATGAAGAACAACTCTTGATGTCTTAGGGTAGAGGAAGTTGACACAGAAAAAAGTTATAAAATGGTTGGGAGATCTGGAAGAAAAAAGGAAAATAGGGCAGGTGACACCACCCCATATATGAAAACCCTAACTTCCCTGGAAAGAGACTCTCATTCCACGCTACTGTGACCACATTCAGGAACAGCTGTCTAGGAGCCTGCACACACAGCTCCTGGCACCAAGGAGATTAGTTTCTGCCTCTACAGTGCTGGTTTGCTGCTGCTGCTATGGGATCCAAAAGAACCCGCTCTCTTCCTTTCCTTTCTTCCTCTCTGCCTAGTGTTTGGCTGATCTTGACAGAACCTCCTAAAATGGAGGCCTGCAGGCAGGGGAGTGTGGGAAATGAGATTCTTGTAACTTTCTGTCCCTCTTGTGTGGGGAGAACACAGAAGGACAGAGATGGTGCTGAACACCCACACAAGGTTTTTGACACACTTGAAACTGAAAGTGGAAAAAGGGTGTTTGTGAAAAGAGAGGAGAGAAAGGAGTCTCAGAGATTTTAAAAGCGGAAGTTGGAGTTGAAGATCCAGATACAGACTCTCTAACCAGGTGCCTACAAGTCCCTGGGACGCATCTTTTTCAGATGAATGTATACTCCAGTTTAAAGATTGGTCTAGATTGGTCTAGATTGGTGAATGACGGGGCTCAACAGGGGGCTCACCACACAGAAGAGCACAGAGACCATGGTGTCCATTCTAGCCTACTCTGGGCCTGTCATAGTGGAAGTTGGCTGTTCCATAGAAGACCACCACGACAGTGAGGGAGGACGCACAGGTGTAGAATGCCTTCTTCCTGCCCTGGGCAAAGGGAATCCCCAGGATGGCCTCCATAATGAGTGCGTAGGAGCCTGCAGTGAAGAGGCAGGGGCTCAGGCCCATGGTGACACTGACCACGTGGAGCGCAGACTTGTTGACAGAGGTGTCTGAGCAGGAGAGCTTCAGGAGCAATGGGGTGTCACAGAGAAAGTGGCTGAACTGCTGGGGCCCACACAGAGTGAGTGTGATGGCCAGCACAGTGTGTGTGACCAAATTCACCAGCCCACACAGCCAGGACCAAGTCACCTGACAACACAGACCTTCACACTCATGATGACTGGGTACTGAGGAGGACGGCAGGTGGCCACACAGCAGTCATACTGGCCACACAGCCAGTAAGAAGCCTTCTGTGCCAGCACTTGTCACCAAGAAGATCTGGGAAATGCAGCCCTCATAAGAAATGGCCTTCTTCTCCCAAAAGAAGTTCACCAGCAGTACTGGGAGGGTGGTGGATATTTAGCAGACGTCCAAGAAGCTCAAATTGCTGAGGAAAAAGTACATTGGAGTGTGGAGAGCAGGACTGACCCTGGTGGCCACTATTATGAGCATGTTCCCCAGTAGAGTGGTCAGGTAAATGACCAGAAAGAGCAAAAAGAACCAGCCCTGTAGGTTGGAGTGGTTGGAAAATCCCAAGATTATGAATTCAGTGACAAATGATTGATTGCTCATTTCCAATGGTATCATAGCTACAAAACAGAGAAAAAGAAACCATGATGAGAATGGACTGAGAGCACCCCAAACAGGCTTGTTAATCTGCAGCAACATGGCAAATAATATTGTATACAGAGATGCCTGGACTCTATAAAAAGACGTATAGGAGTGACTTTAGAGAGAGCATAACTTCTCACAGACTTTTGCATGGGTACTCTTTTGTAAGAATAAATGGAGACTTGGTCAAAAGGCACAACCAGCTATCAACCCCTGTGTCTCATTGAATCTGCAGTATCTCTATCCTAACACTGTGCTTCACTGTGATTAATTCTTTTTTGTATGTCTGTTATTTCAAGTAATAAGTTTTCATTGTGGAAAAATGAAGAAAATGCAGAAAGTTATTCAGAAGAATAGAACAGGTCAGAAAATCAAAGCTCTCTTTGCATTCATCCTATTCTACCTCTATCTATCTTTAAAATATCCAAAGCAAAATTTCCCAATATTGGTGTACTCTATTTAGTTGTTTGCCTTGTAATCTTAATTTTCTAACATGAAATTAAGTTAATTTCTTCCTTTTTTTTTACTTTTTTAAATTTTTATTAATTTTTTATATATGACAGCAGAATGCATTACTATTCATATTACACATATAGAGTGCAATTTCCTTTGTCATTATTTATGATTGTTTTCACACCCTGGTCCACTTTGAAAGTGAATATCTTAATTATCTTCTTTGTTTTAACTAGTGAATTGGAAAATATTCTTTTTTTTTATTGTTGGTCGTTCAAAACATTACACAGTTCTTAATACATCATCTTTCACAGTTTGATTCAAGTGGGTTATGAACTCCCAACTTTACCCCGTATACAAATTGCTATATCACATCAGTTACCCTTCCATTGATTGACATATTGCTTTTCTAGTGTCAGATGTATTCTGCTGTCAGTCCTATTCTCTACTATCCCCCCTCTCCTCCCCTCCCCTCCCCTTTTCTCTCTCTACCCCTTCTACCATAAATCATTTCTTCCATTTGTATTATCTTGTCTTACCCCTCCTTTCCTCTTATATATCATTCTCACTCCCTTTTCCTCCCACCTCTCATCCCTGTTTAATGTAAATCTTCTTCTCAAGCTCTTCATCCTTACCCTGTCCTAGTTTACTCTCCTTATATCAAAGGGGTCATTTGGTATTTGTTTTTTAACGATTGACTAGCTTCACTTAACATAATTACTCTACATTTAGGAACGACAAAATCATAGAATTTGGAGGGAAATGGATGGCATTAGAGCAGATTATGCTAAGTGAAGCTAATTTCTTCCTTTTTATCGAACACAGAAACCTTCCATTCCATTTACTATCATAAATATTGGAATAGAAGCTTTCATACATATGTATCTGTGATCATCTCTGATTATTTCTTAAAAGTAAAATTATAAGTCACCTGCTTTTAAATACATTGATCTAGTTTTTTCAGTAGAAACTTTTATTTTTTTTAAGTTTTATAAGATACAAGAAATTTTGACAAATGATATATACGTAGGTATTTTTCTTCTTTTGTATTTTAAGATTTACCTCACCGAACATTACATTTCCTGAAAAAAAAAGATTGATAAAATTACTGATTTTCTATCATGTTACCCATGCTAATCCGTGATCCATTGTTTTGAACTAAAATTTCTGTTTCTTTATCAATCTTAAATGAAAAATATTATAGTAAAACAGTAGGTTCTTGGTCCAGATAGATGTGGATTTATATCCATCTGTTGTTTACTAGATGTTGTTTGTAAAAAAGTCATCTCTATTCCTCAGATTGTTCCTTGCTTAGGATATTAATGATGTCTATTTCACAACTGCTGAAAAAAGTTTTGAGATAATATAAGCTATGTGTCTGGCACATTACATTTACTCAATGCCTTTTATCAAGTTAGAAAATGTCTATCCATTTTTTACTAGTAGTTTCTTTTTGTGTGTGTGTGTGTATGTGTGCTGGGTTTTTAATTCAGAGCCTTATGCATACTAAGCATGCACTCTACCACTGGACTTTGCCCTAGTTTCATTTAGTTATAGTTTTTATCATAAATAGATATTGAATTTTCTTATTTTCTCTGCATCTATTGAAATTATATATTTATTTTTCTTAGTTAGTCTGTTACTATGGAAATTCGGTTGATTGAATTTTTGAATATTGAACCAGCCTTGCATTCTGGGATTGATCTCAATTGACTGTAATGTTATCTTTATTATATATGGCTGAGTTGAGATTGTTTATATTGTTCCCTGCTTGCTTTTTTGTATTCTATTTTCGCTGTTCTCCAGAGGTAATCTATCTCTTGAAGAATTCTCAGCTGTATTCTACTGTTTTTTTCAGTCAATGCATGTTAGTGGACTAGTGGGAAACAGAGAAGGGATTTCTGATGTTTCCAGGAAGCCCTGCCTTAGGTACTGTAAACTCAGTCACAGGGATATGGCCTTCACAGTGACCCACTTTCTAGCAATATGGCTGAGCCTAGTTCTTATTCCTCCCAGTATTAGACATTTCGGCCAGTTCATTCCATAGCTGCAAAGGTTTTCCGTTGAGTGTCCTAATGTAACAGTTTTTGTTACTCTTGCCCCTGAAGATTACAGCTTTTGTTCTATGCAAAAAATCAGGAAATGGGTCTGGGAGGAGTTTTGGATGCTGTTGCTGCTCTTTGTCCCTCCACCTATACAAGAAATGATACCGTTAAAGACACTTTCTCAGAATACTTCCCTATCTTCCTGGGAGCATTTGGTGAAATCCATGGAGAAAAAAAAAATACAAACATCTTATGTATATAGCCCTCTGGGTCTTTATGTTCTTAAACCAGTCTATACTTAGTCATTAGCAATCCATTAACTATTTTTTATTTGAGTTTTTTTTTTTATAAATAAACTCCTATATATCTAGTGGGTTCTCCCATAGTTAAAAAAATGCCTGAATTATTTTGGTTGCTTATCTCTCCCCAGACTTTGGTTAGTTGTTTGCTTTATAATCTGCATTCCTAATAAAGTCAAGGAAAGTCATTAATTTGCATTTTTTTCTGCTCTTTTTGGTTATTATAATGATGAAAACAACATGCTTTCTAGCTATTTTGATAGATACTCAAGGTGAAATTTGAAGTCTATACACTTACTTTTCAAAAATATTAGTAATTTCTAATTTAGTTAAATATGTAGTTATTCTATTCAAAACAATCACATTCCTAGCATATTTCCAAGGAAATTAATGCACAGTAAACAAAAATTATTGTTAAAAATTCATAATAACTCAAACAAATATTATGCCTTCAGCCAAAGGTCAGAAGACAAATCACGGTTTATCATTCAGTGGAATAATTCAGTTACTTAAGAAACACAAATAGTGGAACATTAATAACATTGACAAATCTAAAAAAATTTTCTGGGTGAAAGAAGCCAGATACAAAATATATACTGTATATTTCCTTTAAATAAAGTTCAAAAATTAGCAAAACAGCTATAATGGTGAAGTAATAATGGTGGTCTTTTTTTTTTTTTTTTGGAGCTCAGGTGTGATATCAGTTGAAGCATGAAGGAATTTTCTAAAGTGATGGAAATGTTTTATATCCTGATTTTTGGTAGTTCATATATATGTAAAATATTATAAACCTGTACACTTTAGATCTGTGCATTCTTTGAGTACAAATTATAGTTCAATTTTTAAAAATAGCCTTATTTTAAAAATAAGTAATTAATGGGGATGAGTGGTAACTGCCTGTAATGCCTGGTACTTGGGAGACTAAGGCAGGAGGATCATAAATTTGAAACTCTGCAAGGCCCCCCGCCCCAAATAATTGAAAGGGCTGGGGATATAGCTTCATGGTAGAGTGCCACTGGGTTCAATCCCAAGTACTGCAGTAAGTAAGTAAGTAAGTAAGTAAGAAAGTAAATTGATAAATAGAAGTGAAAGCATTTTTTGAAGATTATTTTTAACTCAGGATTGGTTGGAACCACATCTAAATATTTTTTTTAGTTCTCTAAAAGGTTAAGTATTTTCTTCCATTTTTTGCATTTCTCTACTTCTTTTTTACCACAGTGATAGTCCAGGACATATCACATTTTACAAGTGACATCAGTTGTTTCCTGATCACGATCTGTTTGAAGCAGTGAATGTGATTGGTGGGTGCATTCGGTCTGTATCACAGATACAAAGCCTTGGTCACCATGATGGATGGGCGTGTGCATGTGTGTGTGTGTGTGTGTGTGTGTGTGTGTGTGTGTGTGTGTGTGTTATTGATTGTGGGATTCGTCTTGACTGAGAACACTGTCTTATAATTAGTGGGATGGTAAGTTGACATCTCAGGCAACATTGATGGCAGAAATCTTAAAGAATATAGCAGGAATCTGCCATCTAAGGCTCAGCAAGCTCAGAACACTTGGTTATCCTAATTTCTACAAATGGAAAGACTTTCACTATTGAGCTTCTCTGAGAGCTGCATCACACTGGGGCGGGAGGAGGGAGCCCATTTCTATAGATATGTACCCTGTTTCTATGGAGACTCCAGCTAGGCTTTAAGGGGCTGGTAGGATAGTACCAGTGGATGCTTCCAAGACCTGGGTCATTCTGAGGAGCCTGCTATTCAGGGGAGGTGGCAGGGTATCAGCCTATGGGGCCGGGACTAGGCTCTGTGAAGCTGTATCAGGCCTGATTTCTAAGCAACATACTTGGCAATAGAAATCTCGGAAAACATCCCACCCCCCACCATGCCATGGTCCACCAGGTAGCCCAGATGTGTCTTTGGAAGCCAGGCTTGGGTATGAGCATGGACATCAATGATTACAGAGTATTAACAATAGGGGACCATAAATCTCTTTCAGTTGAGTGCATACTGAAAACAGGGACATCTGGAGAAAGATAGACTGGGTTTTAGAAAATCATCAGATCTCTAGGTCTAGAACACGTAGATAGACCCACTCATGGAATTGTGCGTGTGAGTCCAAGAAGCAGGGGTCTATAACTGTGAAACCTGGTTCCCCAGGTTTTAGACACACCTGTTTAGTTCAAAAGAGTGATCTGAGTGCTAAAACAAGATCAAAATGAAGTGGTCTGTATCTGAAGACGTGCTGTATTGAAGGTGGGAGAAAATCTCTGAAACCCTCATGGAGAAGGATATGGAGAACTTTAAAGTCCTAGTTGAAGAGGAAACGGTAAAGACAACAAATCAGTTTGGGCAGGCTGGCTAGCTGGTGGGATCACTCAGGAAAACAGGAATATGTGATGAATAGCAAATGTAGAGGAGGTTTTAGTGGATTTGATTTGAGTAATGTTGAATGTGAGTTATCTGTGGGATAATCACGTGGAAATGCCCTTCACAGACAGCCTAAAACTGATTATGTGGATTTGGGAGTCATTGTCTTAAAGGCAACTGTTACAGTAAAGTGTGAATATGAAATCCTACAGGAGAATAGAGAAAGTAGAGAAGGAAATAGAGAAAGTAGGGATTTTTGTGATACTTGGTGTTCACGAAAATTGTAATAAAAGTTTATCTAGAAATGACTAAAAACACCACACTATCTAGTTCAGTTGTAGGTATCGCTTTCTCTAAATAATTTCCCTAAACAAGAGGTTACCTTATTAGCATTGATTTACAATAAATCAACTTTGAAATGGAGCTGGAAGCTACATGTGCTTGACATTTCTTATGTTCTCTGTTTTCTCTACCAACTACCTGGATGAACTTCAAGTCATTTAGAAATCAGTGACATGTACTTTCTTTTAACTCCCCGTATCAAAAAGATCAATATGACAATCTCTTTTATAGGTAGATATCTAGATGTTTTCAGAAAAAGAAATAAAATTCCACATAGAAGGCAGTTCCAGCAGATTTTACTATGGGAAATTGGTACATGGTCTGTGGATGTGTAAAAGGGAAAACTAAACGTAAATATTCAGGGATTTAAAACTACAATCTCAGAAGTTGTGCATACTGCTATTGTAAAGGTCTTAAATATAAAGGTCAGTTCAGGAGGGAAAATTTCATGGGGCATTAAAAAAATCTCCCAATGTATGTTTATATAATTTTATCTACATATAAGTATTTCTTTGGTTTTACTGGCTAATTTCTTGTAGGTCACGGGTGTGGGGTAGGGTGAAGGATGATACCCAAACAATTTTCCTTATCCTCTATGCTCTTTATTAATGTAGGGCATTAGATTGAATCATCATCATGGTCACCATTAGAATTCATTATTAACAATCATAACTCATGAATAACACTTTGTGACAAAATATGTACTTGCTCCTTAGAATTTACATAATGCAGCATAAGAATTAGATCAACTTAATAGTAAACCCTCTGCTCTGCAATAATAATAACCATAATCATCATAATCATCTAGGGCATATTTCATAGAAAAATAATTTGAGTGTGAGTCTTCTTAGATTGCTTCAATACAAATAAATGCCTGACTTTAAAAACCTTGTTTAATGTAGTTTAAAAGTGGCATGTTTTCTGTAAAAATTAGATTGAATTCGGATAGTCCATTCTATCAAAACTCAGTGAATTTTTTTGAAAAGATGAATTTTTACATACATGAATCCAATCAGGATTTATTCAATTTATCATGTAATAACTATTATTTGTAGTGATACTTTGTTACCTGATGATAATATCATATATTAGTAAACTGTCTTATTATCTTCAATGCCCAGACATTCTTGTCTTCGGTTCTAATAATTCATTGCACATGATTAATAGGCCAACACAGCTTTTCAATCAGGATTTTTCAAATTGAGTAACGAATAGAGAAACACATTAGATATAAATACCTAACACTTATTAAATGCCTATAAGACTTTTACATGCATTAACTTATTTGGTTTACACAACATCCTATAAGATAACCTATTATTCCCATTTTACAGAAAAAAGAATTGAAATTAATGCACAATATATTAATGCAAGTAGGGAAACATCAATGAATCCCTTCAATTTGCATAATGTACATTAATTTGTATATTTAATATGTATTAACAATTATGATTTAAGAAACAAAAAAGAAATTGACTCAGAAAATTTATCATGTAATAACTATTATTTGTAGTGATACTTTGTTACCTGATGATAATACCATATATTAGTAAACTGTCTTATTATCTTCAATGCCCAGACATTCTTGTCTTTGTTCTAATAATTCATTGCAAATGATTAATAGGCCAACACAGCTTTCATTAAAATTCCAAATCTCAGGCCTTAAGAAGCTTAAAGTATTTAAATTTCAATAGAATGTCGGTGCTTCAGTTAAGCACAACTAATTTTAAAATCTAAATATAAACAAAATAAAATAAAAAAGTCTAGAGTCTTAAAAGAAAGAACTTTTTTTTTTTTTGCTTTGGCAATGAATGGAAATGTTTTGCTGACTAACCTTAGGGTTTCATTTGCTAAAACGAAAAAAAAAAATGGGCATGACCAAAACGAGATAGAATGGTGTGATCATAGAAACCCTTATGCACATCAGGGAAACAATGATTCCTATTTGATCTCAATAGCACAAGCAATGATTAAAGGTTTTAAATCCAATTTTCATGTTGCCCAGTAAATTGCTTAAAACACACACACACACACACACACACACACACACACACACAGTACAAGGTCAATTTATACAGAAAAAATATCTGAATGATTTCAGGTGCTTTGGCAATGTGAATTTATTACTGTGAAATCTATGAGCTATCTGGCCTGGCCCAGAGTTGTCTTCAAATTCTTTCATGTGGTGTGGGTGCTTGGATCCGAGGGAAAGATCAGAGGTCATTGTGCAGAACAGTTGGCCTCAGTCAGTGAGTTCCAAGTGTTCCCAGTGATGCTGGTCCAAAGACACACTTTGGGGGAGGCTGGGCTCTTTCACCTAACATGGAGGGATGCCCTTACCCCTAACTGGTAGGTTTAAAATCTTAACAAATTCACCAGGAAAAAGCCTCCCTCCTGTCTTGGAGATTCAGCACTCAATTCAGCATTTATCATCTCTTTCAGTTCTCTTTTTTTGGGGCCGGGGTGTAGGGGGGCATTTACCGGAGATTGAACTCAGGGGCTTGACCACTGAGCCACATCCCCAGCTCTATTTTATATTTTATTTAGAGACAGGGTCTCATTGAGTTTCTTGGTGCCTTGTTTTTGCTGAGGCTGTCTTTGAACTCACTATCCTCCTGCCTCAGCCTCCTGACCTGCTGGGTTACAGGTGTGCACCACTGGGCCAGCTCTTTCAGTTCTTTTTATTTTACCTGTGCTTCTTCTAGCATAAAGGGGAAAGGGAAGACAAATTATTACCTCTTACGATATGTCAGAGCCTTCTAGTTATAAAATTCTTCAAAATAAAAAAATTCTCTTTTTCATTTAGGATTTTAAAATTTCTTTTCTTGGTAGTGTTTAGTTTCAATTCAAACCAATTTTGTTCCTATACAGGGTCTAATTTAGTCCTAAGCCAAATCTACTAAGAAACCAAAAGAGGATAAGATCTGATCCCTGTCCTGCTGCACCCCTCCCCTGACTCAGGCAATGGCAAGGCCCTACTGAGGTGGATGGCGCAAGGCGTCTATCCTCTGGAGGAGCGCAGTATGTTTCTGGGAATGGGCTGTATTTGTATTGTATTTGTATTTCTTTAATAAGTATAGTTCTAATTTCTCATATGACCATTAAGTATAAAGGAAAAATCATGACTTTCCCAATTAATGTAACTACTTCTAAAGCATAGGTCTGTTTGCTCTAAATGCCATAATTCAGCTGCGGAGTGTAATTTGATAATGTCTAAAGAAAAACTCCCTGTATTCCTGTCAAGGAAGTTTTTCAGAAATTAAATTAAAATCTAGAGAAGGAAAATTAATGTTAAGAAGATAGATTAGTACTTAGTACTGGGCAACTTGTTTTTGTTCCTCTACACAATAGTTTGTGCCCTTACTTTTGTTTGGTTACAAGTAATAACAAATCAACTACTTGCCGTAACCATGGCACCGGTTCCAGTCAGTAAGTCAAAAAAAAAAATAGTCAAGGTATAGGCCAATATTTTGGGACATTTGTAACTATTATTAAAAGTTAACTAAGCAGAAACAGCTCAAAGCAAAACTCGAACTGAAAGTACAAATGCTTGCATATGCATAAGCCAAGATACATTCTTCTATTCTAATTGTAGCTACGTAATATTTTGTTTTGTTTGAATAATGATTCCTGTTTTGTAACCACAAACTACTGTAAGCCTGCCAAAATAAAAAGTATATATGATCAACTTCACAAGTAAAGATTGGGATTAACACCTTCACTTTGGTGTCTGTGTTGTTTCTCCTCCCCCTCTTTCGCCGACTCCTCACCATCCTTTCGTCTCCTGAGACCCCCTGTTAAAGCTGGTCTCTGACACTGTCCTTCATCCAACATACAATCTAATGGGAAGATGAACTCAATATGTGCAGGAAACTTGGTAACAATTCTATGTAATCTACAAATTATCATTATTTTCCCTTAGTGTTTGCTTGGGAAGCTCTGGGAATGGAGCACTTAATACTTGTCAAAGCCCCTCATTCCATCTAGAATATGCGCTCCTCCAGGTCCTAGTTGGGCCTCTCAATTGTGTTCTAAACACTAGGTCAACAACTTGTGTAAATGTGCACTCAGTAAAGGTTTGAAGAATGAAGAAGGTCTGTCAAGTACATCCATGGAGCAGAGTTTTTAAAAGATTCTTTAAAGATGGTACTGTGTGAGACCTAAAAGATCAAACAGAGACTTGACAGAGGCGAGAAGACATTTCTGTTCAGTGGTTCTGGTGCAGATATCTTGCTGAGAAAAATAAAGCCTCTGTGGGCATAAGTGGGGCAGCATAGCCCAGCGGCTTCTTAGGATCTCAGTGTCTCCTTTCTCCTAAACATATCCCTTATAAAGACCTTGGCTCAGTTCCCACAGAACAAGCAGCTCTGAATCTTTTTTCCAATCAGTCATCTCAAGTCAGGTGACCGAGAATGAAGTCATTTATGTGTGACCCCAAAATATAATATTTCTAAAGGAGGGGCGTTGTGTATGAAGTAGATTACTCACAAGCTTCAGGGATTTTATTACAGTTAAATTTCTTGCAACTATCCTCCCCAAGCATCCATATGTTGGAAGATAAAGATGAAAACCCCTAGTTAGTGAATGAATACATTTCCAAACATAACTTCTTCTACAATAATGATTTTTATTTAAACAGATATTTTGGTAGGTCTATTGTTATGCTATATTGTATCATAATGGGAATGTGTCCCTATACTTTCTCCCTAAAAATTATTCCTTTCGGTCCTGCTCATCAAAAGCAGAGGATTAACACTAAGCATTATCTATTGTTTACCATAAGTAATTTTCAACACTCATCATCTCACTTAAAGAATTTAGGAACCCCAGGGTTTCTGGTTATGTTTTGGGTTCTATTTCAGTACTGGAGGCATCATGCTAAATCCCTCAGGTTTTGTGATAACCTCTGAAGTTATTTCTACTCTGGCAATACAAGTAGTATTGTGGAAACTTAGAAACACATAGAAAAGGTGCTACAATAGGTCATTACATAAATGCCATAAAAATTGTAATGAAAATATGTACAATATTCTGTAATATGTTTTTAAGGTGTAGGTATATCCTGATTCTGGGATAGTGTTTTTGAAAATTGTGATGGTAAATAAACTACTTACCAGAAACTCTCACAGAGAGGCGTAGATTTCTGGATTTTGTGTGGCCCTTGCTGCTCTCCATACTAGCACCTGGGCTGCAAAGAAAGCTCTTGGAAAAACTGGCTGTTTGTCTCCATTCACCAGAAAACAGACCTGTTATTCTGAGAGTTGCTTGTCACATATCTGTGGCCTCATGAAGGAGTCAAAATCCTCTGATCTCTCACAATTCATTTTCCTGTGATGGACATTTATAGAGGTCTGGGGCCGACCTGTTGGGAATATGCATCGTGCCTTTCCTCTGCAGCTGCTCTGGGACTACTCAGTGTGCAAACACAACTCAAGGGCAATGGCTTGAGTTCAACTGCAACAATGGAGAGCAGTTAATTCGCTGTTGGATTCATTAATGTCTTGGCAATCACCTGTTCGCAGCATGCAGCGAGCAGATCAGTGTCCTCTCTCTTATGGGATGTGGGTGAGTGAAGTTCAGAGTGAGATTTCTGCTAAGAAGTTGTGGGTGGCTGAAACCTCAAGACTGCCTTCTCTGCCCACTAAGGAGAGAAGGGGTCAGGGTGGGTGTACACTTATTGGGATGGATTTCACACGGCTTATGAAGTTTTTCCTTCATGTTACATACTTTGCCAGATGGACAGATATCAGAAGCCACAATATTATAAGCATCCCCACTATCTTCAGCTGATCCACTCTTGCTAAGTGCTGATCCCTTACCAAACCCTGTATGACTTCGTTCCCCTTAATTTTATGATCCTGCTGATGCTCATGACATGGTGAAGAAATTGTTTGCTATGGAGTTTAAAAGTAGGGGGAAAAAGAGTCATCAAACAGCTCTTTCGGGCACAGATGGTGAAAAGACAAGAAGTTTGAAAGTCTTATAGTATTTTACTGCACAAAAATAAAAATAAAAGTATTAGATAAAGATGTAAGTCTCTAAAACTTAAAATTTCCCATAATACAATTGGGTTTTCTTCATGCTTAGGAGAGACACATTAACAGTACTCCTAAAAGATCTTAGAATGATTAGCCATCAGGGAAAGGCAAAGCTAAAGCACATTTGATGAAGCACTTCACACATTCCAGGGTCATCACAATACAAGGAATGATAATGATGTGTTGTTAAGAAAGTGAGCAAATCAGAAGGTTTATTCACCACTCTTCATAAGAAGAGAGGGGAGGGGAGGGGAGGGGGGATAGTAGGGGATAGGAAAGGTAGCAGAATACAAGAATTACTAATTGGGCATTATGTAAAATTGTGGATGTATAACCGACGTGATTCTGCAATCTGCATTTGGGGTAAAATTGGGAGTTCATAACCCACTTCAATCTAATGTATGAAATATGATATGTTAAGAGCTTTGTAATGTTGTGAACAACCAATAAAAAAATAAAAAATTAAAAAAAAGAAAAAAAGAAAAAAAAGAAGGTAAGCTGGTTCCACTGGTCTGAAAATGACTGGAACTTCTTCAAAAGTTAAATATGGAGTTAACGATCCACCTCTTCCACTCCTACTTAAAAACTCAAGAAAAATAAAAAAGTTGTCCACCAATGATTTGTACATGAATGTTCATATAATGTTCATATTATATATAATGTTCATATTATATATACAAAACTTATTCATATTAGTCAAAAAGTGAAAATGACCAGGCAGGTCTGTAATCTAGCTACTCAAGAAGCTGAAGCAGGAGGATCACAAATTCAGGGACAACCTGGGCAAATTTACCAGACCCTGTCTCAAAACAAAATTTTTAAAAAGGTTGGGCTTTGGCTTAGTGGTAGAACATTGTTTAGTGTGCAGGAGGCTCCGGGTTCAATCTGCAATACGACACCCACACAGACACAAAGGAAAAATTACTATGCAGTGGGAAATGAACAAAAAAATGTGGCATTTTCATAAGATGGAAATCAGTCACAATAAGGAGAAATAAACTAAAATACTTATACAAGCTACAATATAATTGAAAATGCATGCATCCTAAATGAAAGGAGTCAGATCCAAAAGGCGTATATGGTATTACTTTATTAAAAATATCCACAGAAACTCGAGTGTATACCTGGGTCTTTCCACATGTGAAGGAGAAACACAGAAATGGTGTTTATTTAAAACTTAGAATCAAGATCCATTAGGAAAATGCAAGTCAAAGTCACATTGCACATAGCACTTCACATTCACTAGTGTTGGCTAGAGCTGCAATATTGGCGGAAAGGAGATTGACTGCTTTGGGTATAGGCTTTTTTGGAGAGAAAAGTAATAAAAATATTCTGAAATACCTGTGGATTAGAGAACCCAGGTGAGGTCACAATGTGTCACATACTTAGCACAGTGTGCTTCCCCTGGTTGGAGGGGCACCACAGTGGTCATGAGACACTGTGTATGGAGAGAGCACTCTTGTAATTGCTGCTGAAGAGTTCACATATTTCTACAACTAAGACATTTCTTAGAATGAAACCAATATCTAGTTCTAATCACACTATACATTCTGTCTCCCAGCCAGCTTCCTCAGGTCACTCTGGACCTCGTTGCTTCTCAGGCTGTGAATGATGGGCTTCAACATGGGGGTCACCACACAGAAGAGCACAGAGACCAGGGTGTCCATTCCAGCCTTCTCTGGGCCTGTTATAGTGGAAGTTGGCTGTTTCATAGAAGAACACCACGAAAGTGAGAGAGGACGCACATGTGGACAAGGCCTTCCTCCTGCCCTGGGCAGAGGGAATCCCCAGGATGGCCGCCATGATGAGTGCGTAGGAGCCTGCAGTGAAGAGGCAGGGGCTCAGGCCCATGGTGGCACTGACAACGTGGAGCGCAGACTCGTTTACAGAGGTGTCTGAGCAGGAGAGCTTCAGGAGCAATGGGGTGTTACAGAGAAAGTGACTGATCTGGTGGGGCCCACACAGAGTGAGTGTGATGGCCAACACTGTGTGTGTGACCATATTCACCAGCCCACACAGCCAGGACCCAGTCACCAGGCCAACACAGACATTCACACTCATGATGACTGGGTACTGAGGAGGACGGCAGGTGGCCACACAGCAGTCATACTGGCCACACAGCCAGTAAGAAGCCTTCTGTGCCAGCACTTGTTACCTAGAAGAAGATCTAGGAAAGGCAGCCCTCATAAGAAATGGCCTTCTTCTCCCAGAAGATGTTCACCAGAAGTACTGGGAGGGTGGTGGATGTGTAGCAGATGTCCAAGAAGCTCAAATTGCTGAGGAAAAAGTACATTGGAGTGTTGAGAGCAGGACTGACCCTCGTGGTTACCATTATGAGAATGTTCCCCAGGAGAGTAGTCAGGTAAATGACCAGAAAAAGAAGAAAGAACCAGCCCTGTAGGTTGAAGTGATTGGAAAATTTCAAGAAGATGAATTCAGTGACAAATGATTGATTGCTCATTTCCAATGTTGTCATAGCTTAAAAACAGGGAAAAAGAGACCATGATGAGAATGGACTGAGAGCACCCCAAACAGGCTAGTTAATCTGCAGCAACATGGCAAATAATATCGAATGAAAAGCATCCTGGAGACTGATAACTTGTGGGACTGGTCTCAGGAAATCAGTCCCATGGAGCCGCACACATTTGCAGGGGTGATGGTTTGTGGGAGTAACCAGAGAATTGCTAGAAGCCAACAGAAAGCCATTCGACCTCATCATGGTGTGAAGTCATTTCTCACTGTCTCAGTAATCTCTGTCTCCTGTTGTCCTTTAATGTAAACATAGGATTTTTGGAGAAGTTCATTTTTATTGCAAATGTTAAAAAAAATTTTACAAAGCAGAGTCATCATCTGCAGAAGCAGTCGGTGTTGCCTTCAGTGTTTTACAATGTAGAGTTTTTCTCATTTTACATCAATCTTGATCTCTGTGTTTGTAAAGGCAGAAGTTAACTATTCCTGTACAATGCTGAAATTATCAGGGCCAGAGCAAAATAGAGGAAAAAAGTTAATGAAGTGGGGTTGGACTGGCTATCTTAAGTATACAGGGAAGATCAGTGGAGTAGAAGGAGAATGAGAGGGTGGAGAGGTTTGGGAAAATAGGAAAAGTGAAAAGTCTTTACGCAGATCATGTTATGTGCACACGGAAGTCTAAAACAGGGGACTGCACCTGTATGTATATGTAGAAAGCACCAGTCAGAAATTAACAGATAAATGACCCAAAAAAAGATCAGTAGAAAAAGGAGAATGTTGGCGGGAAGGGGAGGGAAATGGGGGGTGGGGACTGAATGGAGTAAATCAGATTCCATGCACGTAGGATCTTTTCCAAATCAACCCAACTTCTATGTATAACTATTATGCTCTAATAAAAAATTAAGAAGATAACATGATCCTATCAGCAAAGAGTGAGATTTGAATTCTTCTTGACCTATTTGTATACCTTTAATTTCTTTCTTTTGTCCAATGGCTCTGGCAATTTCAAGGATGAAGTTGAATAGAAGTGGTGAATGAGGGGGCACCCTGTCTTCTTCCTGTTTTTAGAGTGACTGCTTTCAACCTTTCTCTACTTAGAATGATGCTGCCTTGGGTTTAGCATAGATAACTTTTACAATGCTTTTACAAAGTTCCTTCTGTCCCTAGTGTTTCTACTGTTTTGACAGGTAGGGGTTCTATATTTTGTTAAATGCTTTTTCTGCATCTAATGAGATGATCAATAAGCTTACATCTCTCTTAAATAAACTTAATCTCTTCCCTTTGGCTAAACATTCAGATCATCTCCTGTCCTATAAGTATTTTAATGAACATTTTCCTACATAAACATATGTGACCATTTCGAATTATCTCTTCAGAATAAAATTTAAATCTGACATAAAAGAATTTGTTGTGCAGTTTCTATTTAAAACTAGCTCATGGGAGAAATTATATAAAGTGAAACAAGCCAGACACATAAAGAGAAATAGCAGTTTTTCACTTCTTTGTGGAAGCTAAAAAATTGATCTCAGAGAAGTAGGGAGTAGAGCGGTGGTTATTGGAGCCTGGGAGAGAATCACAAAAATCATTGTGAGCCTGATTTCTCAAATACGCATGTGAAGGACTGCCTGAAACATGCCCTCTGAGAGTGGTCTGTAAAAAAATAATAGTGGACTTCTAACAGGGTCCTCAGAAAATCTCTCTGCTCTCCTCAGTGGGCAGCAGGAGGTCCATGGGTCTGGCTGCCTAGGAGCTAGCTGTGGTGTGCAAATGGGCAGGACCAGGACAGCTGGAGAATCTCAATAATTACTAGTAGACTGCATTCTAGGTGAGGGCAGGCTGAAAACAGGCCATCCAGAAGGAAATGTCTTGATCTCTGAAAATGACAGAATCTGTGAATTTAGGAAATAGTTGTGGGTCCAATCCATTCATAACACTTACTCCCTGGGTCAGTCCACGGTTGCCACAGTTACCACAGGCCTGACCAGAACAACCCGGAGGGGGAAATGCACTCTGGCCTCCTGGCTTAAAGGTTTGGTCTGGGGCCAGCTGACCCATTGCTGCCGGCCTGAGATAAGGTGGGAAGCCAAGGTGGAAGGAAACAAGGGGGGAAGCATTCCTAGCTCATGGCAGCCAGAAGGTTGGGGCGGGGGAGGGGATGGGAGGAGACAGTTCGCAGGGGACAAGATGTGATTCCCCAGGGCATGTCCCCAGCCACACTTCACCTGTCCACACTCCTCTCAGTACAGTGGGCCTTTAAAATAATTAACCCAGAAAATGGATGGATCCACAGATTAGATCACAAGTCTCACAGTCTAATCATTTCACCTCTGAACACTGTTACTGTGGCTGACCCTGAGCTTTTGGTGAGAGGATACCTTATTTCTAAGCCATAATAGTACCTAAAGTCCATGTGCTTTTGTTAGAATACCTTCATGTAGTCTGGGAGAGTAATCTGGTGCCAAAACAAGATTAAAGGAAAATATCTGGTAACTGAAGATGTGACATTTGGAGCTTGGGGAAAAGCTCTGAAGAGGAGCCCTGGGTGGAGCACTTTAAAGTCCTGGTGACGAGGACACAAGAGAGGACCTGGTCTGTGGGGTAGCTGAGTGGCAGTGGGATGACTCATTAAAACATAAAAAAAATGTGAAGGAGCATGTCTGGGGAGAGAAAAAGAAAGAAGGAGGTTGGGCCTGGAGTCTGGGTACCTGCGGGGTCTCCCTGAGGAGATTTCAGGAGGCAGCAGGACAGGTTCCCAGGAGATAGGCCTTGGAGTCATGGCTTAGAGTGACTGTGGAAGTCACAGGTGCTCATAAAGCCAAAAGAGAGCAGGGTGAGGAGAGAGGGCCTGATGGACTGTGTGGAAAAGAAGGTGTCCATAAGGAGGATCACCAGCTATCAGCAATCATTCTGCACCACAGTGTCAAAGCTCTGCTCTCTGTACCAGGACTTCTGCACCCCAGTCTAAAACCTCTGCTCCCTATAACAGTCCTTCTGCACCCCAGTCTCCATCCTCTGCTTCTTGCAACAATCCTTCTCCACCCCAGTCTCCATGTTCTACTCTCTGAAACACTCCTTCTGCAACCCAGTCTCGAACATCTGCTCCCTGCAAGAATCTTTCTGAATTCCATCTCCAAGTTCTGCTCTCTGAAGAGTCCTTCTGCACCCCACTCTCGAACATCTGCTTTCTGCATCAGTCCTTCTGCACCTAAGTCTGAAAACTCTGCTCTCTGCAACAATCATTCTGCAACTCAGTCTTCAACATCTGCTCTCTGTAACAGTCCTTCTGCACCTCAGTCTCCAAACTCTGCTCTCTATAATATCCTTCTGAAAACCACTCTCCAAAATGTGATATCTGTAACAGGCCTTCTGCACGACAGTCTCCAAACTCTACTCCCTGCAAGAATCCTTCTGCATCCCAGTCTCCAAGTTCTGCTCTCTGAAAGAGTCGTTCTGCACCCCACTCTCGAACATCTGCTCTCTGCAACAGTCCTTCTGAACCTACGTCTGAAAACTCTGCTCTCTGCAACAATCATTCTGCAACCAAGTCTTCAAACTCTGCTCTCTGTAACAGTCCTTCTGCACCTCAGTCTCCAAACTCTGCTCTCTGTAACAGACCTTCTGCACCCCAGTCTCCAAACTCTGCTCTCTGTAACAGACCTTCTGCACCCCAGTCTCCAACATCTGCTCTCTGCAATGATCCTTCTTCTTTCCAGTCTCCAACCTCTCCTCTCTGCAATGGGCCTTCTGCACATCAGTCTCCAAACTCTTCTTTCTGCAACGATCTTTCTGCACCTCAGTTTCCAACCTCTACTATGTGTAACAGTTATTTTGCACCCTAGTCTCCAACCTATGCTCTCTGTAAGATTCTTCTGCACCTCAGACTTCAACCTCTGCTCTTTGTAACAGTCCATATGCACCCCAGTATCCAACCTCTGCTCTCTGTAACAATCTTAGGCACCTAAATCTCCAACTTCAGCTCTCTGCAAAGGTAATTCTGCACCCCAATCTCCAAACTTTGTTCTCTGCAACAGTCCTTCTGCACCACAGTCTGCAAAGTCTGCTTTCTGTATCAGTCCTTCTGCACCCCACTCTCGAACATCTGCTGTCTGCAACAGTCCTTCTGCACCTAAGTCTGAAAACTCTGCTCTCTTCAAAAATCATTCTGAAACCCAGTCTCAAAACTCTGCTCTCTGTAACATTCCATCTGCACCTCAGTATCCAAACTCTGCTCTCGATAATATCATTCTGCACCTCAGTCTATAAACTGTGCTATCTGTAACAGTCCTTCTGCACCGCAGTCTCCAATCTCTGCTCTCTGTAACAGGCCTTCAGCACCCCAGTCTCCAACCTCTGCTCTTTGTAACAGGCCTTCTTCACCCCAGTCTCCAAATTCTTCTCTCTGAAATGATCATTCTGCACCTCAGTCTCCAACCTCTGCTCTCTGCAACAGTCCCTCTGCCCTCAGTCTCCAACCTCTGCTCTCTGTAAGATCCTTCTGCACCAGGTTTCCAAACTCTGCTCTCTGTAACAGTCCTTCTGCACCCCAGTATGCAACCTCTGCTCTCTTTAACAAACCTTCTGCACCTCAGTCTTAAAAATTAGCTCTCTGCAACAGTTCTTCTGCACCCCAGTCTCCAACATCTGTTCTCTGCAACAGTCCTTCTGCACCCCAGTCTCCAAACTCTGCACTCTGTAACAGTCCTTCTATACCACAGTCTCCAAACTGTGCTCTCTGTAACGGTCGTTCCGCACCCCAGTCTCCAAACTTTGCTTTGTGTATCAGTCATTCTGCAACCCAGTCTAAAAACTCTGCTCTCTGTAACAGTCCGTCTGCACCTCATTCTTCAACCTCTGCTCTCTGAAACAGTCCTTCTGCACCCCAGTCTCAAATCTATGCTCTCTGCAACATTTCTTCTGCACCCCAGTCTTTAACCTCTGCTCTCTGTAAGACCATTCTGCACCTCAGTCTCAAACCTCTGCTCTCTACAATGATACTTCTGCACCCCAGTCTTCAAACTCTGCTCTCTGTAACAGTCCTTCTGCACCTCAGTCTCTAAACTCTGCTCTCTCTAACAATCTTTCTGCACCTCTGTCTCCTACGTCTGCTCTCTATAACAGTCCTTCTGCACCCCAGTCTTCGACATCTGCTCTCTGCAACGGTCCTTCTGCACCCAAGACTCCAAACTCTGCTCTCTGTAACAGTCCTTCTGTACCGCAGTCTCAAACCTCTTCTCTCTATAACGGTCGTTCTTTACACCAATTGCCAATGTCTGCTTTCTGAAAAAGTCCTTCTGCACCTCAGACTCCATCCTCTGCTCTCTGTAACAATTCTTCTTAGCCTCAGTGTGAAACATATGCTCTCTGCAACAATTATTCTAAACCCCAGTCTCCAAACTGTGCTATCTATAAAAATCCTTCTGAACTCCAGTCTACAACATCTGGTCTCTTTACCAGGTCTTCTGCAACCCAGTCTCCAAACTGTGCTCTCTGTAACAGGCCTTCTGCACCCCAGTCTCTAAACTCTGCCCTCTGCAAAAGTCCTTCTACACCCCAGTCTCCAACCTCTTCTCTCTCCATCGATCATTCTACAACCCAGTCTCCAACTTCTGATCTCTGTAAGATCCTTCTGCACGCCATTTTCCAAACTTTGCTCTCTGTAACAGTCATTCTGCACCTCAGTCTCCAACCTCATCTCTCTGCAACGGCCCTTGTTTACCCCAGTATCCAACCTCTGTTCTCTGCAGCTGTCCTTCTGCACCAAAGGCTACAAACTCTGTTCTCTGTAACAGTATTTTTGCACCCCAGTCTCTAAACTCTACTTTCCTTATCAGTTATTCCGCACCCCAGTCTAAAACCTCTGCTCTCAGTATCAGTCCTTCTGCACCTCAGTGTCCAACCTCTGCTCTCTGCAAAAGCCCTTCTATACGCCAGTCTCCAACATCTGCTCTCTGCAACAATCCTTCTGCATCCCAGTTTCCAACATCTGTAACACTCCTTCTGCACCCCAGTCTCAATCCTCTGCTCTCTGTAAGAATCCTTTGACACCCCTGTCTCAAACCTCTCCTCTGTGGAAAAGTCCTTCTGCACCTCAGTCTCCAACCTCTGCAATCTGAAACGGTCCTTCTGCACCGCAGTCTCCAAATTCTACTCTCTGAAACGATCCTTCTGCACCTCAGTCTCCAAACTCTGCTCTCTCTAACAGTTCTTCTGCACCCCAGTCTCCAACATCTGCTCGCTGCAACTGTCCTTCTGCACCCCAGTCTCCAAACTCTGCTCCCTGAAAGAATCCTTCTGCACCCCAGTCTCAACCCTGTGTTCACAGCAACAGTCCTTCTTCACCCCAGTCTCAAATATCTGCTCTCTGCAACAGTCCTTCTACACCCAAGTCTCCAACCTCTACTCTCTGCAACGATCCTTCTGCACCCCAGTCTCCAACATATGGTCTCTATAAGATCCTTCTGCACCCCAGTACTCGAACTGTACTCTCTGTGACATTCCTTCTGCACCCCAGTCCCCAAGCTCTACTCTCTGTAACAGTCCTTCTGTACCGCAGTCTCCAAACTGTGCTCTCTGCAACAGTCTTTCTGCACCTCAGTCTCCAACCTCTGCTTTCTGCAACATTTTTTCTTCACTCCAGTCTCCAACATGTGCTTTCTCAAACTGTCCTTCTGAACCCCAGTCTCCAACCTTTGCTCTTAGTAACAATCCTTCTGCATCCCAGTCTCATACCTCTGCTCTCTGAAACAGGCCTTCTGCACCTCAGTCTCCAAACTCAGCTCTCTGTAACGATCCTTTAGCACCTCATTCTCCAAACTCTGCTCTCTGTAACAGGCCTTCTTCACCCCAGTCTCCAACCTTTACTCTCTGGGTAAACCTTCTCCACCCCAGTATCCTACCTCTGCACTCTGTAACAATCCTTCTGCACCTCAGTCTCCCACCTCTCCTCTCTGCAACAGTCCTTCTGCACCCCAGTCTCCAAACTTTACTCTATGCAACAGTTCTTCTACACCCCAATCCCAACCTCTACTCTCTGCAACAGTCCTACTGAACTCCAGTCTCCAACATCTGATCACTGCAACAGTTCTTCTCCACCTCAGTCTCTAACCTCTGCTCTCTGTAACAGTCCTTTTGTACAGCAGTTTCCAAACACCTCTCTCTGTAATGGTCCTTCTGCACCCCAGTCTCAAACCTCTGCTTTCTGTATCAGTCCTTCTGCACTCAAGTCTCCATGCTCTGCCCTCTGTAAGAGTCTGTATGCACCTCAGTCTCCAAATTCTGCTCTCTGCAACAGTCCTTCTGCACCCCAATCTCCAAACTCTGCTCTCTGCAACGATTTTTCTGCACCCAAGTCTCCAAACTCTGCTCTCTGCAACTCTCTTTCTGCACCCCAGTTTCCAAACTCTTCCCTCTGTAAGATCATTCTGCACCCCAGTGTCCAAACTCTTCTTTCTGTAACATTCCTTCTGCACCCCAGTCTCCAAACTCTGCTCTCTGCAATGGTCCCTCTGCACAGAAGTCTCAAATCTCTGTTCTCCACAACAGTTCTTCTGTACCACAGTATATAACCTCTATTCTCTTTAAGGGTCCTTCTTCATTCCAATCATCAACCTCTGCTTTCTGTATCAGTCCTTCTGCAACACAGTCTCCAAACTCTGCTCTCTGTAAAAGTCCATCTGCACCTCACTGTGAAAACGCTGCTCTCTGCAACAGTCTTTCTGCACCCCAGTCTTCATCCATGCTCTCTGCTACAGTCCTTCTGCACCCCAGTCTTCGAACTCTGATTTGTGTAACAGGCCGTTTGAACCCAAATCTCCGACCTCTTTTCTTTGTAACATTTCTTCTGCACCCCAGTCTCCAAAATCTGCTCTCTGCCACAGTCATTCTTGACCCCAGTCTCCAACCTCTGCTCTCTTTAACAGTCCTTCTGTACTGCAGTCTCCAAACTCTTCTCACTGTAAGGATCCTTCTGCTCCCCAGTCTCCAAACTCTGCTTTCTGTATCAGTTTTTCTTAACACCAGTCTCCAACCTCTGCTCTCTGTAACTTTCTTTCTGCACGTCAGACTCCAACCTCTCTCTCCGCAACAGTCTTTCTGCGTCCCAATCTCCAACTTCTGCTCTCTTCAACAGTCCTTCTGCACCTCAGTGTCTGACCTCTGATCTCTGTAAGATCCTTCTCAAACCCTGTCTCCAACCTCTGCTTTCTGCAATGGTTCTTCTACACCCGAGTCTCCAACCTCTGTTCTTTACAACAGTCCTTATGCACCTCACTCTGTAACCTCTGCTCTATGATACAGTCTTTCTGTACCCCGGTCTCTAAACTCTGCTCTCTGTAGCAGACTTTCTGAACCTCAGACTCAAACCTCTGCTCTCTGCAACAGTCCTTCTGCGTCCCAATCTCTAACCTATGCTCTCTGCAACAGTCCATCTGAACCTCAGTGTCCGAATTCTTCTCTCTGTAAGATCCTTCTGAACCCCAGTCTCGAACCTCTGTTCTCTACAACACTTATTCTGTACCCCAGTCTCCAACCTCTGCTCTCTGTAACAGTCCTTCTGTACCGCAGTCTCCAACCTCTGTTCTCTGTAAGGTATCTTTTGCACCCCAGTCTCCAACATCTGCTTTCTGTATCAGTAATTCTGCACCACATTCTCCAAACTCTGCTCTCTGTAACAGTCCTTCTGCTCCTCAGTCTGCAACCTCTGCTCTCTGGAATACTCCTTCTGCACCCCAGTCTCCAAACTCTGCTCTCTGCAACAGTCCTTCTGCACCCCAGTCTCTAACATCTGCTCTCTGCAACAGTCCTTCTGCACCCCAGTCTCTAACATCTGCTCTCTGCAACAGTCCTTCTCCACCCCAGTCTTCAACCTCAGCTCTCTGCAACAATCTTTCTGCACCCCGGTCATCGATGTCTGCTTTCTGTATAAATCCTTCTGCACCCCAGTCTCCAACCTCTACTTTCTGCAGCAGTCCTTTTCTACCCCAGTCTCCAACCTCTTCTCTCACCAACAGTCCTTCTGGACGCCAATATCCAACCTCTAATCTCTGCAACAGTCCTTCTACACCCCAGTCTCTAACCTCTGCTCTCTGTAACGTGCCTTCTGCACCCCAGGCTAAAACCTCTGCTCTCTGTAGCAGTCCTTCTGCACCTCAGTCTGAAAACTCTGCTCACTGCAACGAACCTTCTACACCTCAGTCTTCAACCTCTGCTCACTGTAACAGTCCTTCTGTATCTCAGTCTACAACCTCGGCTCTCTGTAAGATCCTTTTGCAACCCAGTCTTTAATCTCTGCTCTCTGTAACTGACCTTCTGCACCACAGTCTCCAAGCACTGCTTTCTGTAACAGGCCTTCTGCACCCCAATCTCCAACCTCTGCTGTCAGTAACAGGAGTTTTGACCCCTGTCTCCAAACTCTTCTTTCTTCAATGATTCTTCTGCACCCCAGGCTCCAACTTCTGCTCTCCACAAATGTCCTTCGGTACCCCAGTCTCCAAAGTTTGCTGTCTGTCACATCTTTCTGCACACCTGTCTCAAACCGCTGCTCTCTGTAACAGTCCTTCTGTAAAGCAGTCTCCAACCTCTGGTCTCTGTCAGGTTCCTTTTGCACCTCATTCTCCATTCTCTGCTCTCTGCATCACTCAAACTGCACCCCAGACTACAAACTTTGCTCTCTGCAACATTTTTCTGCACCTCAGTCTCCAACCTGTTCTCTCTGTAAAAGTCCTACTGCACCCCAGTCTTCAACCTGTGCTCTCTGTAAAAGTCCTTCTTCACCATAATCTCCAAACTCTCCTCTCTTTAACGATCCTTCTGCGCCCCAGTCTTCAACCTCTTCTTTCTGCAACCATCTTTCTGAAACCCTGTCTCCAATCTCTGCTCTCTTTAACTATAATTCTGCACCCCAGTCTCAAACCTCTGCTTTCTGCAACGATCTTTCTGCACTCCAGTCTCCAACCTCTGCTCTCTTTAACTATCCTTCTGCACCCGAGTCTCCAACCTCTGCTTTCTGTTTCAGTTCTTCTGCACCCAAGTCTCCAACCGCTGCTCTCTGTATCGATCCTTCTGCACCTCAGTCTCCAAGTCTGCTCTCTGCAACAGTCCTTCTGCACCTCAGTCTCCAACCTCTTCCCTCTTTAACAGTGCTTCTGCTCCTCAGTCTCCAAGATCTGCTCTCTGTAAGATTCTTCTGCAACCCAGTCTGTCAACTCTGACCTCTGTAACAGTCCTTCTGCACCCGTTCTCCAACCTCTGTTCTCTGTAACAGTCCTCGTGTAGTGCAGTCTCCAAAATATGCTCTTTTTAACTGTCCTTCTGCACCCCAGTATCCAAACTCTGCTCTCTGTAATAGTGTTTCTTCATCTCAGTCTCCAAACTCTGCTCTCTGCCACAGTCCTCCTGCACCAAAGTCTCAAACCGCTACTCCCTTGAACACTCCTTCTGCACCTCATTCTCTAAACACTTCTCTCTGTAACAGTCCTTCTGTAGAGCAGTCTCAAAACTCTGCTCTCTGTAACAGTCCTTCTGCACCCTAGTCTACAACGTCTGCCTTCTGTATCAGTTCTTCTGCAACCCATTCTCCAACCTCTGCTCTCAGTAACAGTCCTTCGGCACCCCAGTCTCCAACGTCTGCTCTCAGTAACAGTCCTTCTGCACCCCAGTCTTCAACGTCTGCTCTCTGCAACATTTCTTCTTCACCCTAGTCTTGATCTGTGCTGTCTGTAACTGTCCTTCTGCACCCCAGTCTCCACCCTCTGATCTCTGTTACAATTCTTCTGGACCTCAGTTTCCAAACTCTGCTTTCTACAACAGTCCTTCTGCTCCTAAGTCTCCAACCTCTACTCTCTGTAAAAGTACTTCTGCACCTCAGTCTCCAACATTTGCTCTTTGTTAGATTATTCTGCAAACGAGTCTCCAAAGTCTGCCCTCAGTAACAGGCCTTCTGCACCCCTTCTCCAAACTCTGTTCTCTGTAACAGTCATTTTGCACCCCAGTCTCAATACTCTGCTATATACACGATCCTTCTGCACCCCAAAATCCATCCTCTGCTCTCTGCAAAAGTCCTTCTTCACCCTAATCTCCAAACTCTGCTCTTTGTAACAGTCCTCCTGTAGTGCAGTCTCCAAAATCTGCTCTCTGTAATGGTCCTTCTGAATGGCAGTCTCCAACCTCTGCCCTCTGTAACAGTCCTTCTGCACTTCAGTCTCCAAACTCTGTTCTCTGCAACAGTCCTTCTGCACCGCAGTCTGAAAACTCCGTTCTCTGCAACGATCCTTCTGCACCCAAGTCTACAATTTCTGCTCTCTGTAACTGTCCTGCTATACCTCAGTCTCCAACCTCTGCTCTCTGTAAGATCCTTCTGCAACCCTGTCTCTAAACCCTGGTTTCTGTAACAGTCTTTCTGCACCCCAATCTCCAACCTCTTCTCTCTGTAACAGGCCTTTTGCACCCCATTCTCCAACCTCTTCTCTCTGTAACAGTGCTTCTGCACCTCAGTCTACAAACTCTGCTTTCTACAACAGTTCTTCTGCAAGCCAGTCTTCAACATCTGCTCTCTGCAAAATTCCTTCTGCACCTCAGTCTGAAAACTGTATTCTCTGCAACGATCCTTCTGCACCCTAGTCTACAACATCTGCTCTCTGTAACAGTCCTGCTGCACCTTGGTCTACAACCTCTGCTCTCTGTAAGATCCTTGTGCAACCTTGTCTAAAAACTTTGTTCTCTGTAACAGTTCTTCTGCAACCTAGTCTTGAACCTCTGCTCTCTGTAACAGGACTTTTGAACCCCAATCTCCAACTTCTACTCTCTGTAACAGTCCTTTTGCACCTCAGTCTCCAACCTCTGCTCTCAGCAACGATTCTTCTGCACCTCAGTCTCCAAACTCTTCTCTCTGTAAGAGTCCTTCTGCTCTCCAGTCTCTAACCTTTGCTCTCTGCAACGATCCTTCTGCACCCCAGTCTCCAAACTCTGCTCTCTGCAACGATTCTTCTGCACCCCAGTCTCCAAATTCTTCTCTATGCAACAGTCCTTCTTAATCCCTGTCTCCAACCTGCTCTCTGTAATATCCTTCTGCACCACAGTTTCAAAACTCTGCTCCCAGTAACATTTTTTCTCCACCACAGTCTCCAACCTCTGCTTTCTGCAACGGTACTGCTGCACCTGAGTCTCCAACCTCTGTTCCCTGTAACACTCCTTCTTCTCCCCATCTCCAACCTCTTCTCTATACAGTCCTTCTGCACCTAAGTCTCCAACCTCTTCTCTCTGAAAAAGTACTTATGCACCCCTTTCTCCAACCTCTGCTCTCTGTAAGATCCTTCTGCACCCTAGTCTCCAAACTCTTCTCTCTGTAACAGTCCTTTTACACCTCAGTCTCCAACCTCTGCTCTCAGCAACAGTCATTCTACACCCCATTCTCTAATCTCTGTTCTCTGCAATAGTCATTCTGAACCAAAGTTTCTAACATCTGCTCTCTGGAACAGACCTTCTCTACCCTAGTCTCTAACGTATCGTCACTGTAACAGTCTTTCTGTACTGCAGTCTCCAAACTCTGCTCTCTCTAAAGGTCCTTCTGCACCACAGTCTCCAACCTCTGCTCTCTGTATCAGTACTTCTGCATCCCAGTCTCCAACCTCTGCTCTCTGTAACGTTCCTTCTGCACCTCAGTTTCCAACCTCTGCTCTCTGCGACAGTTCTTCTGCACCCCAGTCTCCACCATCTGCACTCTGAATAAGTCCTTCTTAACCGCATTCTCAAACCTCTGCTCTCTGTAACAGGACTCCTGTACTGCGGTCTCCAAAGTTTGCTCTCTGTAATTTTCCTTCTGCACCAGTCTCCAACCTCTGCTTTCTCCATCAGTCCTTCTGCACCCCAGTCTCTAATCTGTGATCTCAATAACACTCCTGAATCTCAGTCTCCCAACTCTGCTCTCTGCAACATTTTATCTGCACCCAGTCTCCAAACTCATCTCTCTCCGACAGTCCTTTTACACCCCAGTCTTCAACCTCTGTTATCTAAAACAGTGCTTCTGCACCCCAGTCTCCAACATCTGCTCTCTTTTACAATCCTTCTGTATCTCAGTATCCAACCTCTACTCTCTGTAAAAGTCGTTCTGCACCTCAGTCTCCAACCTCTGCTCTGTGTAAGATCTTTCTGCAACCCAGTCTCCAGACTCTTCCCTCTGTAACTGTCCTTCTGCACCCTTTCTCCAAGCTCTTCCGTAACAGGCCTTCTGCACCCCAGTCTCGAACCTCTGTTCTATGTAACAGTCCTTTCGCACCCCAGTCTCAAACCTCTGCTCTCTACAATGATCCTTCTTCACCCCAGTCTCCAACGTCTGCTTTCTGAAACAGTTCTTCTGCACCCAAGTCTCCAACAACTGCTCTCTGCAACAGTCGTTCTGCACCTCAGTCTAAAAATTCTATGCTCTGCAATAAATCTTCTGCACTACAGTCTCCAAACTCGGCTCTCTGTAACAGTCTTTCTGCACCCCGGTCTCAAACCTCTGCTCTCTGTAACAGTTTTTCTATACCGCAATCTCCAAACTCTGGTCTCTGTAACGGTCCTTCTGCACCCCAAGTTCCAAAGTCTGCTTTCTGTAACAGTCTTTCTGCACCTCAGTCCCAAATCTCTGCTCTCTGTAGCAGGCCTTCAGCACCCCAATCTTGAAAATCTGCTCTCTCCAATGATCTTTCTTAACCCCTGTCTCCAACCTCTGATCTCTGCAACAGTCCTTCTGCACCTCAGTCTCCAAATTCTGCTCTCTGAAAATCCATCTGACCTCAGTCTCCAAAGTCTGCTCTCTGCAACAGTCCTATTGCAACACAGTCTCCAACCTCTGCTCTCTGTACCGTTCCTTCAGCACCCCAGTCTCCAAACTCTGCTCTCTGTAACAGTCTTTCTGCACCTCAGTCTCCAACATCTGCTCTCTGAAACAGTCCTTCTGAACTCCAATCTCCAACCTCTGCTCTCTGCAACAGTTCTTCTGCACCCCAGTCTCCAACCTCTGTTCTCTGCAACAGTCTTTCTGCACCCCAGTCTCCAAACTCTGCTCTCTGCTACGAGCCTTCTGGGCCCCAGTCTCCAACCTCTGCTTTCTGTAAAAGTCCTTCTGCACCACAGTCTCCAAATTCTGGTCTCTGTAAGATCCTTCTGCACTCCAGTTTCCAAACTCTGCTCTCTGTAGCATTCATTATTAAACCCAGTCTTTAACCTCTGCTTTCTGCAAGTGTCCTGTGGCACCCCAGTCTCCAACCTCTGTCCTCTGCAACTGTCCTTCTGCTCCCCAGTCTCAAACATCTGCTCTTTGTAACAGTCCTTCTATACCTCAGACTCCAAACTCTACTCTCCGTAACAGGCCTTCTGCACCCCAGTCTTCAAACTCTGCTTTCTGTATCAGTCCTTCTGAACCTGAGTCTCAATTCTCTGCTTTATGTATCTATCCTTCTGAACCTCAGACTGCAACATGTGCTCTCTGTAACAGTTTTTCTATACCGCAGTCTCCAAACTCTGGTCTCAGTAAGTGACCTTCTACACCCCAATTTCCAACCTCTGCTTTCTGAAAGACTCCTTCTGCACCTTAGTCTCCAAACTCTGCTCTTTATAACAGTCTTTCTACACCTCAGTCTCCAACCTCTTCTCTCTGTAACAGTCCTTCTGCACCTCAGTCTGACACCTCTGCTCCCTCTAAGATTATTCTGCAACCAAGTCTTCAAACTCTGCTCTCTGTAACAGTCCTTCTGCACCCCAGTCTCCAAACACTGCTCTCTGTAACAGTCATCCTGGAACTCAGTCTCCAAACTCTGCTGTCTGTAATATTCTTCAGCAACCCAGTCTCCAAACTCTGCTCTCTATAACAGTCCTTCTGCACCCCAGTCTCCAACCTCTCCCTGTAACAGGCCTTCTGCACGCCAGTCTCCAAACTCTTCTCTCTGTAGCAGGCCTTCTGCACCCCAGTCTCCAAAATCTGCTCTCTGCCATGATACTTCTGCACCCCAGCCTCCAACCTCTGCTCTCTAAAATGATCCTACTGCACCCCAGTCTCCTACCTCTGATTTCTGTAACAGTCCTTCTGCACCTCAGTCTCCAAATTCTGCTCTCTGTAAGATCTTTCTGCACATCAGTATCCAACCTCTGCTCTCTGTAACAGTCCTTCTGAATCCAAATCTCCAACCTCTGCTCTCTGTTACAGGACTTTCCCACCTCATTCCCCAACATCTGCTCTCTGTAAAAGTCCTTCTGCACCCCAGTCTCCAACCTCTGCTCTCTACAACAGTCTTTCTGCACCCTAGTTACCAACATATGCTCTTTGCAACAGTCCTTATGCACACCAGTCTCCAACATCTGCTCTCTGCAAAAGTTTTTCTGCACCGCAGTCTGAATACTCTACTCTCTGCAACGACCCTTCTGCACCCCAGTCTACTACCTCTGCTCTCTGTAACAGTCCTTCTGCACCTCAGTCTCCCAACTCTTCTCTCTGTAAGATCTGACTTAAACCCAGTCTTTAAACTCTGCACACTTTAACAGTCCTCTTGCACCCCAGTCTCCAAACTCTTCACTTTGTAACAGTCCTTCTGCACTTCAGTCACAGACATCTGCTTTTTGTAACAGTGCTTCTGCACCCCAGTCTCCAACCTCTGCTCTCTGCAATGATCCTACTGCACCCCTGTCTCCAATTTCTGCTCCTTTCAACAATCCTTCTGCACCCCAGTCTCCAACCTCTGCTCTCGGCAATGATTCTATTGCACCCCAGTCTTCAACCTCTGATCTCTTCAACAGTCCTTTTGCAACTCTGTCTCCAACTTCTGCTCTCTTTAAGATCTTTCTGAAGCCCTGTCTCCAAGCTCTGCTTATTGCAACGATCCTTCTGCACCCCAGTGTCCAACCTCTGCTCTATGGAACAAAATTTTGCACCTCAGTCTCCAAGCTCTGCTCTCTGCAACAGTCCTTCTGCACCCTAGTCTTTAACTTCTGCTCTCTCTAAGAGTCCTTCTGCAACTCAGTCTCCAACATCTGCTCTCTGCAACATTTTTTCTGCAGCCCTGTTTCCATCCTCTGCTCTCTGCAGTATTCCTTCTGCACCCCAGTCTCCAACCTCTGCTCTCTGCAACAGTCCTTCTGCACCCCAGTCTCTAATCTCAGCTCTCTGTAACAATCCTTCTGCACCTCAGTCTTCAAATTCTGTTCTCTGCAACGGTCCTTCTGCACCTCAGTCTCCAACCTCTACTCTCTGTAACAGTCCTTCTGGACTTCACTCTCCAAACTGTGCTCTCTGGAAGATCCGTCTAAAACAGTCCTTCTGTACAGCAGTCTCCAACCTCTTCTCTCTATATCGGTCCTTCTGGACCCCAATTTCCAATGTCTGCTCTCTGTAACAGTCCTTCTAAGCCTCAGTCTGAAACTTCTGCTCTCTGCAAGAATTCTTCTAAACCCCAGTCTCCGAACTGTGCTATCTGTAACAATCCTTCTGCACCCCAGTCTCCAACATCTGCTCTCTGTAACAGGTCTTCTGAAACCCATTCTCCAAACTCTGCTCTCTGTAATAGGCCTTCTGCACCCCAGTCTCCAACCTCTGCTCTCTGGAAAAGTCCTTCTACACCCCAGTCTCCAACCTCTGCTCATTGCAACGATCCTTCTGCATCCCAGTCTCCAACGTCTGTTCTTTGTAAGATCCTCCTGCAACCCGTTCTCCAAACTTTGCTCTCTGTAACAGTCATTCTGCACCTCCGTCTCCAACCTCATCTCTCTGCAACGGCCCTTGTTCATCCCAGTATCCAACCTCTGTTCTCTGTAGCTTTCCTTCTGCACCCCAGGCTACAAACTCTGATCTCTCTAACAGTCCTTCTGCACCCCAGTCTCCAAACTCTACTTTCCGTATCAGTTACTCTGCACCCCAGTATAAAACCTCTGCTCTCTGTATCAGTCCTACTGCACCTCAGTCTTCAACCTCTGCTCTCTGAAACAGTCCTTCTGCACCTCAGTCTCCAAGCTCTGCTCTCTGTAACATTCTTTCTGCACATCAGTGTCCAACCGCTGCTCTCTGTAATGATCCTTCTGCACCTCATGTCCAAACTCTGCTCTCTGAAACAGGCCTTCTGCTCCACAGTCTCAAACCTCTGCTTTTTGTAACAGTTTTTCTGAACCCTAGTCTCCATGCTCTGCTCTCTGTAAGAATTTTTTTGACACCCCTGTCTCCAACCTCTCCTCTCTGTATAAGTCCTTCTGCACCTCAGTATTTAAACTCTTCAATCTGTAATGGTCCTTCTGCAACCCAGTCTCCATCCTCTGCTTTCTGTATCAGTCCTTCTGCACCAAAGTCTCCAAACTCTGCTCTCTGTGACAATCCTTCTGCACCACAGTCTCCAAAATCTGCTCTCTGCAATGATCCTTCTTCTATCCAGTCTTCAAAGTCTGCTCTCTGAAAAAGTCCTTTTGTATCGCAGTCTCCAACCTCTTCTCTTTGTAACGGTCCATCAGCTCCCCAATTGCCAACCTCTGCTTTCTGTAACAGTTCTTCTGCACCCCAGTCTCCAAACTCTTCTCTCTGCAAAGATCCTTCTGCACCTCGGTCTCCAAGCTCTGCTCTCTGTAAAAGTCCTTCTGCAACTCTGTCTCCATCCTTTGCTCTCTGTAATGGTCCTTCTACACCCTAGTCTCCAATCTCTGCTCTCTGTAACAATCCTTCTGCACCTCTGTCTCCAATGTCTGCTCTCTGTAACAGGAATTCTTCACCCCAGTCTCC
>NW_027521722.1:0-57231 GCF_052094955.1 Ictidomys tridecemlineatus
ATCAACAGCAAACAAACCATACAGATAGAACTTGAAACTGCTTTATTGTGTCAAGTTTCAAAGAGCTAGCACAAACCGTGTTTGATTTAGAGTTCCAAATACATGTATTCCTATAGGAGAAAACAGAGTGAAACCTAAAAATGAAAACGGTTACTGCAAACGAACGGTTTAACCTAGAAGAACGAAATTTGGTGAGCCAAGTGGTTTTGGTGTACTGATCATTACCTGAAAGAATCATCAAGATTGGGTGAACAAATGTTTGCTGAGATTTCAGGCAACTCGTAGTTTTTTGGAAGCTTGGCAACCCCTTTCCATCAAAGTGATTTTCGCCAGTCTCTGCTTAGGGCTACATCAATAGCAAACAAACCATAGAGATAGAACTTGAAACTGCTTTATTGTGTCAAGTTTCAAAGAGCTAGCACAAACCGTGTTTGATTTAGAGTTCCAAATACATGTATCCCTATAGGAGGAAACAGAGTGAAACCTAAAAATGAAAACGGTTACTGCAAACGAACGGTTTAACCTAGAAGAACGAAATTTGGTGAGCCAAGTGGTTTTGGTTGTACTGATCATTACCTGAAAGAATCATCAAGATTGGGTGAACAAATGTTTGCTGAGATTTCAGGCAACTCGTAGTTTTTTGGAAGCTTGGCAACCCCTTTCCATCAAAGTGATTTTCGCCAGTCTCTGCTTAGGGGTACATCAACAGCAAACAAACCATAGAGATATAACTTGAAACTGCTTTATTGTGTCAAGTTTCAAAGAGCTAGCACAAACCGTGTTTGATTTAGAGTTCCAAATACATGTATCCCTATAGGAGAAAACAGAGTGAAACCTAAAAATGAAAACGGTTACTGCAAACGAACGGTTTAACCTAGAAGAACGAAATTTGGTGAGCCAAGTGGTTTTGGTGTACTGATCATTACCTGAAAGAACCATCAAGATTGGTTGATCATATGTTTGCTGAGATTTCAGGGAACTCGTAGTTTTTTGGAAGCTTGGCAACCCCTTTCCATCAAAGTGATTTTCGCCAGTCTCTGCTTAGGGCTACATCAACAGAAAACAAACCATAGAGATAGAACTTGAAACTGCTTTATTGTGTCAAGTTTCAAAGAGCTAGCACAAACCGTGTTTGATTTAGAGTTCCAAATACATGTATCCCTATAGGAGAAAACAGAGTGAAACCTAAAAATGAAAACGGTTACTGCAAACGAACGGTTTAACCTAGAAGAACGAAATTTGGTGAGCCAAGTGGTTTTGGTGTACTGATCATTACCTGAAAGAATCATCAAGATTGGGTGAACAAATGTTTGCTGAGATTTCAGGCAACTCGTAGTTTTTTGGAAGCTTGGCAACCCCTTTCCATCAAAGTGATTTTTGCCAGTCTCTGCTTAGGGCTACATCAACAGCAAACAAACCATACAGATAGAACTTGAAACTGCTTTATTGTGTCAAGTTTCAAAGAGCTAGCACAAACCGTGTTTGATTTAGAGTTCCAAATACATGTATTCCTATAGGAGAAAACAGAGTGAAACCTAAAAATGAAAACGGTTACTGCAAACGAACGGTTTAACCTAGAAGAACGAAATTTGGTGAGCCAAGTGGTTTTGGTGTACTGATCATTACCTGAAAGAATCATCAAGATTGGGTGAACAAATGTTTGCTGAGATTTCAGGCAACTCGTAGTTTTTTGGAAGCTTGGCAACCCCTTTCCATCAAAGTGATTTTCGCCAGTCTCTGCTTACGGCTACATCAACAGCAAACAAACCATAGAGATAGTACTTGAAACTGCTTTATTGTGTCAAGTTTCAAAGAGCTAGCACAAACCGTGTTTGATTTAGAGTTCCAAATACATGTATCCCTATAGGAGAAAACAGAGTGAAACCTAAAAATGAAAACGGTTACTGCAAACGAACGGTTTAACCTAGAAGAACGAAATTTGGTGATCCAAGTGGTTTTGGTGTACTGATCATTACCTTAAAGAATCATCAAGATTGGGTGAACAAATGTTTGCTGAGATTTCAGGCAACTCGTAGTTTTTTGGAAGCTTGGCAACCCCTTTCCATCAAAGTGATTTTCGCCAGTCTCTGCTTAGGGCTACATCAACAGCAAACAAACCATAGAGATAGAACTTGAAACTGCTTTATTGTGTCAAGTTTCAAAGAGCTAGCACAAACCGTGTTTGATTTAGATTTCCAAATACATGTATCCCTATAGGAGAAAATAGAGTGAAACCTAAAAATGAAAACGGTTACTGCAAACGAACGGTTTAACCTAGAAGAACGAAATTTGGAGAGCCAAGTGGTTTTGGTGTACTGATCATTACCTGAAAGAATCATCAAGATTGGGTGCAAAAATGTTTGCTGAGATTTCAGGCAACTCGTAGTTTTTTGGAAGCTTGGCAACCCCTTTCTATCAAAGTAATTTTCGCCAGTCTCTGCTTAGGGCTACATCATCAGCAAACAAACAATAGAGATAGAACTTGAAACTGCTTTATTGTGTCAAGTTTCAAAGAGCTAGCACAAACTGTGTTTGATTTGGAGTTCCAAATACATGTATCCCTATAGCAGAAAACAGAGTGAAACCTAAAATTGAAAACGGTTACTGCAAACAAACGGTTTAACCTAGAAGAACGAAATTTGGTGAGCCAAGTGGTTTTGGTGTACTGATCATTTCCTGAAAGAATCTTCAAGATTGGGGTGAACAAATGTTTGCTGAGATTTCAGGCAACTCGTAGATTTTTGGAAGCTTGGCAACCCCTTTCCATCAAAGTTATTTTCGCCAGTCTCTGCTTAGGGCTACATCAACAGCAAACAAACCATAGAGATAGAACTTGAAAGTGCTTTATTGTGTCAAGTTTCAAAGAGCTAGCAGAAACCGTGTTTGATTTAGAGTTCCAAATACATGTATCCGTATAGGAGAAAACAGAGTGAAACCTAAAAATGAAAACGGTTACTGCAAAAGAACGGTTTAAACTAGAAGAACGAAATTTGGTGAGCCAAATGGTTTTGGTGTACTGATCATTACCTGAAAGAATCATCAAGATATGGTGAAAAAATGTTTGCTGAGATTTCAGGCAACTCGTAGATTTTGGAAGCTTGGCAACCCCTTTCCATCAAAGTGATTTTCGCCAGTCTCTGCTTAGGGGTACATCAACAGCAAACAAACCATAGAGATAGAACTTGAAACTGCTTTATTGTGTCAAGTTTCAAAGAGCTAGCACAAACCGTGTTTGATTTAGAGTTCCAAATACATGTGTCCGTATAGGAGAAAACAGAGTGAAAGCTAAAAATGAAAACGGTTACTGCAAACGAACGGTTTAACCTAGAAGAACGAAATTTGGAGAGCCAAGTGGTTTTGGTGTACTGATCATTACCTGAAAGAATCATCAAGATTGGGTGAAAAAATGTTTGCTGAGATTCAGGCAACTCGTAGTTTTTTGGAAGCTTGGCAACCCCTTTCTATCAAAGTGATTTTCGCCAGTCTCTGCTTAGGGCTACATCATCAGCAAACAAACAATAGAGATAGAACTTGAAACTGCATTATTGTGTCAAGTTTCAAAGAGCTAGCACAAACCGTGTTTGATTTAGAGTTCCAAATACATGTATCCCTATAGGAGAAAACAGAGTGAAACCTAAAAATGAAAACGGTTACTGCAAACAAACGGTTTAACCTAGAAGAACGAAATTTGGTGAGCCAAGTGGTTTTGGTGTACTGATCATTACCTGAAAGAATCATCAAGATTGGGTGAACAAATGTTTGCTGAGATTTCAGGCAACTCGTAGATTTTTGGAAGCTTGGCAACCCCTTTCCATCAAAGTGATTTTTGCCAGTCTCTGCTTAGGGCTACATCAACAGCAAACAAACCATAGAGATAGAACTTGAAAGTGCTTTATTGTGTCAAGTTTCAAAGAGCTAGCAGAAACCGTGTTTGATTTAGAGTTCCAAATACATGTATCCGTATAGGAGAAAACAGAGTGAAACCTAAAAATGAAAACGGTTACTGCAAAAGAACGGTTTAAACTAGAAGAACGAAATTTGGTGAGCCAAATGGTTTTGGTGTACTGATCATTACCTGAAAGAATCATCAAGATATGGTGAAAAAATGTTTGCTGAGATTTCAGGCAACTCGTAGTTTTTTGAAAGCTTGGCAACCCCTTTCTCTCAAAGTGATTTTCGCCAGTCTCTGCTTAGGGCTACATCAACAGCAAACAAACCGTAGAGATAGAACTTGAAACTGCTTTATTGTGTCAAGTTTCAAAGAGCTAGCACAAACCGTGTTTGATTTAGAGTTCCAAATACATGTATCCCTATAGGAGAAAACAGAGTGAAACCTAAAAATGAAAACGGTTACTGCAAACGAATGGTTTAACCTAGAAGAACGAAATTTGGTGAGCCAAGTGGTTTTGGTGTACTGATCATTACCTGAAAGAATCATCAAGATTGGGTGAACAAATGTTTGCTGAGATTTCAGGCAACTCGTAGTTTTTTGGAAGCTTGGCAACCCTTTCCATCAAAGTGATTTTCGCCAGTCTATGCTTAGGGCTACATCAACAGCAAACAAACCATAGAGATAGTACTTGAAACTGCTTTATTGTGTCAAGTTTCAAAGAGCTAGCACAAACCGTGTTTGATTTAGAGTTCCAAATACATGTATCCCTATAGGAGAAAACAGAGTGAAACCTAAAAATGAAAACGGTTACTGCAAACGAACGGTTTAACCTAGAAGAACGAAATTTGGTGATCCAAGTGGTTTTGGTGTACTTATCATTACCTGAAAGAGTCATCAAGATTGGGTGAACAAATGTTTGCTGAGATTTCAGGCAACTCGTAGTTTTTTGGAAGCTTGGCAACCCCTTTCCATCAAAGTGATTCTCGCCAGTCTCTGCTTAGGGCTACATCAACAGCAAACAAACCATAGAGATAGGACTTGAAACTGCTTTATTGTGTCAAGTTTCAAAGAGCTAGCACAAACCGTGTTTGATTTAGAGTTCCAAATACATGTATCCCTATAGGAGAAAACAGAGTGAAACCTAAAAATGAAAACGGTTACTGCAAACGAACGGTTTAACCTAGAAGAACGAAATTTGGTGAGCCAAGTGGTTTTGGTGTACTGATCATTACCTGAAAGAATCATCAAGATTCGGTGAAAAACTGTTTGCTGAGATTTCAGGCAACTCGTAGTTTTTTGGAAGCTTGGCAACCCCTTTCCATCAAAGTGATTCTCGCCAATCTCTGCTTAGGGGTACATCAACAGCAAACAAATCATAGAGATAGAACTTGAAACTGCTTTATTGTGTCTAGTTTCAAAGAGCTTGTACAAACCGTGTTTGATTTAGAGTTCCAAATACATGTATCCCTATAGGAGAAAACAGAGTGAAACCTAAAAATGAAAACGGTTACTGCAAACGAATGGTTTAACCTAGAAGAACGAAATTTGGTGAGCCAATTCGTTTTGGTGTACTGATCATTACCTGAAAGATACATCAAATTGGGTGAACAAATGTTTGCTGAGATTTCAGGCAACTCGGAGTTTTTTGGAAGCTTGGCAACCCCTTTCCATCAAAGTGATTTTCGCCAGTCTCTGCTTAGGGCTACATCAACAGCAAACAAACCATAGAGATAGAACTTGAAACTGCTTTATTGTGTCAAGTTTCAAAGAGCTAGCACAAACCGTGTTTGATTTAGAGTTCCAAATACATGTATCCCTATAGGAGAAAACAGAGTGAAACCTAAAAATGAAAACATTTACTGCAAACGAACGGTATTTAACCTAGAAGAACGAAATTTGGTGAGCGAAGTTGTTTTGGTGTACTGATCATTACCTGAAAAAAATCATTCAAGATTGGGTGAACAAATGTTTGCTGAGATTTCAGGCAACTCGTAGTTTTTGGAAGCTTGGCAACCCCTTTTCCATCAAAGTGATTTTCGCCAGTCTCTGCTTAGGGCTACATCAACAGCAACAAACCATAGAGATAGTACTTGAAACTGCTTTATTGTGTCAAGTTTCAAAGAGCTAGCACAAACCGTGTTTGATTTAGAGTTCCCAAATACATGTATCCCTATAGGAGAAAACAGAGTGAAACCTAAAAATGAAAACGGTTACTGCAAACGAACGGTTTAACCTAGAAGAACGAAAATTTGGTGAGCCAAGTGGTTTTGGTGTACTGATCATTACCTGAAAGAATCATCAAGATTGGGTGAAAAACTGTTTGCTGAGATTTCAGGCAACTCGTAGTTTTTTGGAATCTTGGCAACCCTTTCCATCAAAGTGATTTTCGCCAGTCTCTGCTTAGGGGTACATCAACACAGCAAACAAACCATAGAGATAGAATTTGAAACTGATTTATTGTGTCAAGTTTCAAAGAGCTAGCACAAACCGTGTTTGATTTAGAGTTCCAAATACATGTATCCCTATAGGAGAAAACAGAGTGAAACCTAAAAATGAAAACGGTTACTGCAAACGAACGGTTTAACCTAGAAGAAGAAATTTGGTGAGCCCAAGTGGTTTTGGTGTACTGATCATTACCTGAAAGAATCATCAAGATTGGGTGAACATATGTTTGCTGAGATTTCAGGCAACTCGTAGTTTTTTGGAAGCTTGGCAACCCCTTTCCATCCAAGTGATTTTCGCCAGTCTCTGCTTTAGGGCTACATCAACAGCAAACAAACCATAGAGATAGAACTTGAAACTCCTTTATTGTGTCAAGTTTCAAAGAGCTAGCACAAACCGTGTTTGATTTAGAGTTCCAAATACATGTATCCCTATAGGAGAAAACAGAGTGAAACCTAAAAAATGAAAACGGTTACTGCAAACGAACGGTTTAACCTAGAAGAACGAAATTTGGTGAGCCAAGTGGTTTTGGTGTACTGATCATTACCTGAAAGAATCATCAAGATTGGGTGAACAAATGTTTGCTGAGATTTCAGGCAACTCGTAGTTTTTTGGAAGCTTGGCAACCCCTTTCCATCAAAGTGATTTTCGCCAGTCTCTGCTTAGGGCTACATCAACAGCAAACAAACCATAGAGATAGAACTTGAAACTGCTTTATTGTGTCAAGTTCAAAGAGCTAGCACAAACGTGTTTGATTTAGAGTTCCAAATACATGTATCCTTATAGGAGAAAACAGAGTGAAACCTAAAAATGAAAACTGTTACTGCAAACGAACGGTTTAACCTAGAAGAACGAAATTTGGTGAGCCAAGTGGTTTTGGTGTACTGATCATTACCTGAAAGAATCATCAAGATGGGTGAAAAATGTTTGCTGAGATTTCAGGCAACTCGTAGTTTTTTGGAACATTGGCAACCCCTTTTCCATCAAAGTGATTTTCGCCAGTCTCTGCTTAGGGCTACATCAACAGCAACAAATCATAGTGACAGAACTTGAAACTGCTTTATTGTGTCAAGTTTCAAAGAGCTAGCACAAACCGTGTTTGATTTAGAGTTCCAAAATACATGGTATCCCTATAGGAGAAAACAGAGTGAAACCTAAAAATGAAAACGGTTACTGCAAACGAACGGTTTAACCTAGGAAGAACGAAATTTGGTGAGCCAAGTTGTTTTGGTGTACTGATCATTACCTGAAAGATACATCAAGATTGGGTGAACAAATGTTTGCTGAGATTTTCAGGCAACTCGTAGTTTTTTGGAAGCTTGGCAACCCTTTCCATCAAAGTGATTTTCGCCAGTCTCTGCTTAGGGCTACATCAACAGCAAACAAACCATAGAGATAGAACTTGAAACTGCTTTATTGTGTCAAGTTTCAAAGAGCTAGCACAAACCGTGTTTGATTTAGAGTTCCAAATACATGTATCCCTATAGGAGAAAACAGAGTGAAACCTAAAAATGAAAACATTTACTGCAACGAACGGTTTAACCTAGAAGAACCGAAATTTGGTGAGCCAAGTTGTTTTGGTGTAACTGATCATACCTGAAAGATACATCAAGATTGGGTGAACAAATGTTTGCTAATATTCAGGCAACTCGTAGTTTTTGGAAGCTTGGCAAGCCCTTTCCATCAAAGTGATTTTCGCCAGTCTCTGCTTAGGGCTACATCAACAGCAAACAAACCATAGAGATAGTACTTGAAACTGCTTTATTGTGTCAAGTTTCAAAGAGCTAGCACAAACGTGTTTGATTTAGAGTTCCAAATACATGTATCCCTATAGGAGAAAACAGAGTGAAACCTAAAAATGAAAACGGTTACTGCAAACGAACGGTTTAACCTAGAAGAACGAATTTGGTGAGCCAAGTGGTTTTGGTGTACTGATCATTACCTGAAAGATCATCAAGATTGGGGTGAACAAATGTTTGCTGAGATTTCAGGCAACTCGTAGTTTTTTGGAAGCTTGGCAAACCCTTTCATCAAGTGATTTCGCCAGTCTATGCTTAGGGCTACATCAACAGCAAACAAACCATAGAGATAGTACTTGAAACTGCTTTATTGTGTCAAGTTTCAAAGAGCTAGCACAAACCGTGTTTGATTTAGAGTTTCCAAATACATGTATCCCTATAGGAGAAAACAGAGTGAAACCTAAAAATGAAAACGGTTACTGCAAACGAACGGTTTAACCTAGGAGAACGAAATTTGGTGATCCAAGTGTTTTGGTGTACTTATCATTACCTAAAAGAATCATCAAGATTGGGTGAACAAATGTTTGCTGAGATTTCAGGCAACTCGTAGTTTTTGGAAGCTTGGCAACCCCTTTCCATCAAAGTGATTCTCGCCAGTCTCTGCTTAGGGCTACATCAACAGCAAACAAACCATAGAGATAGGACTTGAAACTGCTTTATTGTGTCAAGTTTCAAAGAGCTAGCACAAACCGTGTTTGATTTAGAGTTCCAAATACATGTATCCCTATAGGAGAAAACAGAGTGAAACCTATAAAATGAAAACGGTTATGCAAACGAACGGTTAACCTAGAAGAACGAAATTTGGTGAGCCAAGTGGTTTTGGTGTACTGATCATTACCTGAAAGAATCATCAAGATTGGGTGAAAACTGTTTGCTGAGATTTCAGGCAACTCGTAGTTTTTTGGAATCTTGGCAACCCCTTTCCATCAAAGTGATTTTCGCCAGTCTCTGCTTAGGGGTACATCAACAGCAAACAACCATAGAGATAGAATTTGAAACTGATTTATTGTGTCAAGTTTCAAAGAGCTAGCACAAACCGTGTTTGATTAGAGTTCCAAATACATGTATCCCTATAGGAGAAAACAGAGTGAAACCTAAAAATGAAAACGGTTACTGCAAACGAACGGTTTAACCTAGAAGAACGAAATTTGGTGAGCCAAGTGGTTTTGGTGTACTGATCATTACCTGAAAGAATCATCAAGATTGGGTGAACATATGTTTGCTGAGATTTCAGGCAACTCGTAGTTTTTTGGAAGCTTGGCAACCCTTTCCATCCAAGTGATTTTCGCCAGTCTCTGCTTAGGCTACATCAACAGCAAACAAACCATAGAGATAGAACTTGAAACTCCTTTATTGTGTCAAGTTTCAAAGAGCTAGCACAAACCGTGTTTGATTTAGAGTTCCAAATATACATTGTATCCCTATAGGAGAAAACAGAGTGAAACCTAAAAATGAAAACGGTTACTGCAAACGAACGGTTTAACCTAGAAGAACGAAATTTGGTGAGCCAAGTGGTTTTGGTGTACTGATCATTACCTGAAAGAATCATCAAGATTGGGTGAACAAATGTTTGCTGAGATTTCAGGCAACTCGTAGTTTTTTGGAAGCTTGGCAACCCCTTTCCATCAAAGTGATTTTCGCCAGTCTCTGCTTAGGGCTACATCAACAGTAAACAAACCATAGAGATAGAACTTGAAACTGCTTTATTGTGTCAAGTTTCAAAGAGCTAGCACAACCGTGTTTGATTTAGAGTTCCAAATACATGTATCCCTTATAGGAGAAAAACAGAGTGAAACCTAAAAATGAAACTGTTACTGCAAACGAACGGTTTAACCTAGAAGAACGAAATTTGGTGAGCCAAGTGGTTTTGGTGTACTGATCATTACCTGAAAGAATCATCAAGATTGGGTGAAAAAATGTTTGCTGAGATTTCAGGCAACTCGTAGTTTTTTTGGAACATTGGCAACCCCTTTCCATCAAAGTGATTTTCGCCAGTCTCTGCTTAGGGCTACATCAACAGCAAACAAATCATAGTGACAGAACTTGAAACTGCTTTATTGTGTCAAGTTTTCAAAGAGCTAGCACAAACCGTGTTTGATTTAGAGTTCCAAATACATGTATCCCTATAGGAGAAAACAGAGTGAAACCTAAAAATGAAAACGGTTACTGCAAACGAACGGTTTAACCTAGAAGAACGAAATTTGGTGAGCCAAGTGGTTTTGGTGTACTGATCATTACCTGAAAGATACATTAAGATTGGGTGAACAAATGTTTGCTGAGATTCAGGCAACTCGTAGTTTTTGGAAGCTTGGCAACCCCTTTCCATCAAAGTGATTTTCGCCATTCTCTGCTTAGGGCCTACATCAACAGCAAACAAACCATAGAGATAGAACTTGAAACTGCTTTATTGTGTCAAGTTCAAAGAGCTAGCACAAACCGTGTTTGGATTTAGAGTTCCCAAATACATGTATCCCTATTAGGAGAAAACAGAGTGAACCTAAAAATGAAAACATTTACTGCAAACGAACGGTTTAACCTAGAAGAACGAAATTTGGTGAGCCAAGTTGTTTTGGTGTACTGATCATTACCTGAAAGATACATCAAGATTGGGTGAACAAATGTTTGCTAATATTTCAGGCAACTCGTAGTTTTTGGAAGCTTGGCAAGCCCTTTCCATCAAAGTGATTTTCGCCAGTCTCTGCTTAGGGCTACATCAACAGCAAACAAACCATAGAGATAGTACTTGAAACTGCTTTATTGTGTCAAGTTTCAAGAGCTAGCACAAACCGTGTTTGATTTAGAGTTCCAAATACATGTATCCCTATAGGAGAAAACAGAGTGAAACCTAAAAATGAAAACGGTTACTGCAAACGAACGGTTTAACCTAGAAGAACGAAATTTGGTGAGCCAAGTGGTTTGGTGTACTGATCATTACCTGAAAGAATCATCAAGATTGGGTGAAAAAATGTTTGCTGAGATTTCAGGCAACTCGTAGTTTTTGGAACCTTGGCAACCCCTTTCCATCCAAGTGATTTCGCCAGTCTCTGCTTAGGGCTACATCAACAGCAAACAAATCATAGTGACAGAACTTGAAACTGCTTTATTGTGTCAAGTTCAAAGAGCTAGCACAAACCGTGTTGATTTAGAGTTCCAAATACATGTATCCCTATAGGAGAAAACAGAGTGAATCCTAAAAATGAAAACGGTTACTGCAAACGAACGGTTTAACCTAGAAGAACAAAATTTGGTGAGCCAAGTGGTTTTGGTGTACTGATCATTACCTGAAAGATACATTAAGATTGGGTGAACAAATGTTTGCTGAGATTTCAGGCAACTCGTAGTTTTTTGGAAGCTTTGGCAACCCCTTTCCATCAAAGTGATTTTCGCCATCTCTGCTTAGGGCTACATCAACAGCAAACAAAACCATCGAGATAGAACTTGAAACTGCTTTATTGTGTCAAGTTTCAAAGAGCTATCACAAACCGTATTTGATTTAGAGTTCCAAATACATGTATCCCTATAAGAGAAAACAGAGTGAAACCTAAAAAATGAATACGTTTACTGCAAACGAACGGTTTAACTAGAAGAACGAAATTTGGTGAGCCAAGTTGTTTTTGGTGTACTGATCATTACCTGAAAAATCATCAAGATTGGGTGAACAAATGTTTGCTGAGATTTCAGGCAACTCGTAGTTTTTTGGAAGCTTCGCAACCACTTTCCATCAAAGTGATTTTCGCCAGTCTCTGCTTAGGGCTACATCAACAGCAACAAACCATAGAGATAGAACTTGAAACTGCTTTATTGGTGTCAAGTTTCAAAGTGCTAGCACAAACCGTGTTTGATTTAGAGTTCCAAATACATGTATTTCTATAGGAGAAAACAGAGTGAAACCTAAAAAATGAAAACGGTTACTGCAAACGAACGGTTTAACCTAGAAGAACTAAATTTGGTGAGCCAAGTTGTTTTGGTGTACTGATCATTACCTGGAAAAAATCATCAAGATTGGGTGAACAAATGTTTGCTGAGATTTCAGGCAACACGTAGTTTTTTGGAAGCTTGGCAACCCCTTTCCATCAAAGTGATTTCGCCAGTCTCTGCTTAGGGCTACATCAACAGCAAACAAACCATAGAGATAGTACTTGAAACTGCTTTATTGTGTCAAGTTTTCAAAGAGCTAGCACAAACCGTGTTTGATTTAGAGTTCCAAATACATGTATCCCTATAGGAGAAAACAGAGTGAAACCTAAAAATGAAAACGGTTACTGCAAACGAACGGTTTAACCTAGAAGAACGAATTTGGTGAGCCAAGTGGTTTTGGTGTACTGATCATTACCTGAAAGAATCATCAAGATTGGGTGAACAAATGTTTGCTGAGATTTCAGGCAACTCGTAGTTTTTTGGAAGCTTGGCAAACCCTTTCCATCAAAGTGATTTTCGCCAGTCTATGCTTAGGGCTACATCACAGCAAACAAACCATAGAGATAGTACTTGAAACTGCTTTATTGTGTCAAGTTTCAAAGAGCTAGCACAAACCGTGTTTGATTTAGAGTTCCAAATACATGTATCCCTATAGGAGAAAACAGAGTGAAACCTAAAATGAAAACGGTTACTGCAAACGAACGGTTTAACCTAGAAGAACGAAATTTGGTGAGCCAAGTGGTTTTGGTGTACTGATCATTTACCTGAAAGAATCATCAAGATTGGGTGAAAAACTGTTTGCTGAGATTTCAGGCAACTCCGTAGTTTTTTGGAATCTTGGCAACCCCTTTCCATCAAAGTGATTTTCGCCAGTCTCTGCTTAGGGGTACATCAACAGCAAACAAACCATAGAGATAGAATTTGAACTGATTTATTGTGTCAAGTTTCAAAGAGCTAGCACAAACCGTGTTTGATTTAGAGTTCCAAATACATGTATCCCTATAGGAGAAAACAGAGTGAAACCTAAAAATGAAAACGGTTACTGCAAACGAACGGTTTAACTAGAAGAACGAATTTGGTGAGCCAAGTGGTTTTGGTGTACTGATCATTACCTGAAAGAATCATCAAGATGGGTGAACATATGTTTGCTGAGATTTCAGGCAACTCGTAGTTTTTTGGAAGCTTGGCAACCCCTTTCCATCCAAGTGATTTTCGCCAGTCTCTGCTAGGGCTACATCAACAGCAAACAAACCATAGAGATAGAACTTGAAACTCCTTTATTGTGTCAAGTTTCAAAGAGCTAGCACAAACCGTGTTTGATTTAGAGTTCCAAATACATGTATCCCTATAGGAGAAAACAGAGTGAAACCTAAAAATGTAAACGGTTACTGCAAACGAACGGTTTAACCTAGAAGAACTAAATTTGGTGAGCCAAGTTGTTTTGGTGTACTGATCATTACCTGAAAAAATCATCAAGATTGGGTGAACAAATGTTTGCTGAGATTTCAGGCAACACGTAGTTTTTTGGAAGCTTGGCAACCCCTTTCCATCAAAGTGATTTTCGCCAGTCTCTGCTTAGGGCTACATCAACAGCAAACAAACCATAGAGATAGTACTTGAAACTGCTTTATTGTGTCAAGTTTCAAAGAGCTAGCACAAACCGTGTTTGATTTAGAGTTCCAAATACATGTATCCCTATAGGAGAAAACAGAGTGAAACCTAAAAATGAAAACGGTTACTGCAAACGAACGGTTTAACCTAGAAGAACGAAATTTGGTGAGCCAAGTGGTTTTGGTGTACTGATCATTACCTGAAAGAATCATCAAGATTGGGTGAACAAATGTTTGCTGAGATTTCAGGCAACTCGTAGTTTTTTGGAAGCTTGGCAAACCCTTTCCATCAAAGTGATTTTCGCCAGTCTATGCTTAGGGCTACATCAACAGCAAACAAACCATAGAGATAGTACTTGAAACTGCTTTATTGTGTCAAGTTTCAAAGAGCTAGCACAAACCGTGTTTGATTTAGAGTTCCAAATACATGTATCCCTATAGGAGAAAACAGAGTGAAACCTAAAAATGAAAACGGTTACTGCAAACGAACGGTTTAACCTAGGAGAACGAAATTTGGTGATCCAAGTGGTTTTGGTGTACTTATCATTACCTAAAAGAATCATCAAGATTGGGTGAACAAATGTTTGCTGAGATTTCAGGCAACTCGTAGTTTTTTGGAAGCTTGGCAACCCCTTTCCATCAAAGTGATTCTCGCCAGTCTCTGCTTAGGGCTACATCAACAGCAAACAAACCATAGAGATAGTACTTGAAACTGCTTTATTGTGTCAAGTTTCAAAGAGCTAGCACAAACCGTGTTTGATTTAGAGTTCCAAATACATGTATCCCTATAGGAGAAAACAGAGTGAAACCTAAAAATGAAAACGGTTACTGCAAACGAACGGTTTAACCTAGAAGAACGAAATTTGGTGAGCCAAGTGGTTTTGGTGTACTGATCATTACCTGAAAGAATCATCAAGATTCGGTGAAAAACTGTTTGCTGAGATTTCAGTCAACTCGTAGTTTTTTGGAAGCTTGGCAACCCCTTTCCATCAAAGTGATTTTCGCCAATCTCTGCTTAGGGGTACATAAACAGCAAACAAATCATAGATATAGAACTTGAAACTGCTTTATTGTGTCTAGTTTCAAAGAGCTTGTACAAACCGTGTTTGATTTAGAGTTCCAAATACATGTATCCCTATAGGAGAAAACAGAGTGAAACCTAAAAATGAAAACGGTTACTGCAAACGAACGGTTTAACCTAGAAGAACGAAATTTGGTGAGCCAAGTCGTTTTGGTGTACTGATCATTACCTGAAAGATACATCAAGATTGGGTGAACAAATGTTTGCTGAGATTTCAGGCAACTCGTAGTTTTTTGGAAGCTTGGCAACCCCTTTCCATCAAAGTGATTTTCGCCAGTCTCTGCTTAGGGCTACATCAACAGCAAACAAACCATAGAGATAGAACTTGAAACTGCTTTATTGTGTCAAGTTTCAAAGAGCTAGCACAAACCGTGTTTGATTTAGAGTTCCAAATACATGTATCCCTATAGGAGAAAACAGAGTGAAACCTAAAAATGAAAACATTTACTGCAAACGAACGGTTTAACCTAGAAGAACGAAATTTGTTGAGCGAAGTTGTTTTGGTGTACTGATCATTACCTGAAAAAATCATCAAGATTGGGTGAACAAATGTTTACTGAGATTTCAGGCAACACGTAGTTTTTTGGAAGCTTGGCAACCCCTTTCCATCAAAGTGATTTTCGCCAGTCTCTGCTTAGGGCTACATCAACAGCAAACAACCATAGAGATAGTACTTGAAACTGCTTTATTGTGTCAAGTTTCAAAGAGCTAGCAACAACCGTGTTTGATTTAGAGTTCCAAATACATGTATCCCTATAGGAGAAAACAGAGTGAAACCTAAAAATGAAAACGGTTACTGCAAACGAACGGTTTAACCTAGAAGAACGAAATTTGGTGAGCCAAGTGGTTTTGGTGTACTGATCATTACCTGAAAGAATCATCAAGATTGGGTGAAAAACTGTTTGCTGAGATTTCAGGCAACTCGTAGTTTTTTGGAATCTTGGCAACCCCTTTCCATCAAAGTGATTTTCGCCAGTCTCTGCTTAGGGGTACATCAACAGCAAACAAACCATAGAGATAGAATTTGAAACTGATTTATTGTGTCAAGTTTCAAAGAGCTAGCACAAACCGTGTTTGATTTAGAGTTCCAAATACATGTATCCCTATAGGAGAAAACAGAGTGAAACCTAAAAATGAAAACGGTTACTGCAAACGAACGGTTTAACCTAGAAGAACGAAATTTGGTGAGCCAAGTGGTTTTGGTGTACTGATCATTACCTGAAAGAATCATCAAGATTGGGTGAACATATGTTTGCTGAGATTTCAGGCAACTCGTAGTTTTTTGGAAGCTTGGCAACCCCTTTCCATCCAAGTGATTTTCGCCAGTCTCTGCTTAGGGCTACATCAACAGCAAACAAACCATAGAGATAGAACTTGAAACTCCTTTATTGTGTCAAGTTTCAAAGAGCTAGCACAAACCGTGTTTGATTTAGAGTTCCAAATACATGTATCCCTATAGGAGAAAACAGAGTGAAACCTAAAAATGAAAACGGTTACTGCAAACGAACGGTTTAACCTAGAAGAACGAAATTTGGTGAGCCAAGTGGTTTTGGTGTACTGATCATTACCTGAAAGAATCATCAAGATTGGGTGAACAAATGTTTGCTGAGATTACAGGCAACTCGTAGTTTTTTGGAAGCTTGGCAACCCCTTTCCATCAAAGTGATTTTCGCCAGTCTCTGCTTAGGGCTACATCAACAGCAAACAAACCATAGAGATAGAACTTGAAACTGCTTTATTGTGTCAAGTTTCAAAGAGCTAGCACAAACCGTGTTTGATTTAGAGTTCCAAATACATGTATCCTTATAGGAGAAAACAGAGTGAAACCAAAAATGAAAACTGTTACTGCAAACGAACGGTTTAACCTAGAAGAACGAAATTTGGTGAGCCAAGTGGTTTTGGTGTACTGATCATTACCTGAAAGAATCATCAAGATTGGGTGAAAAAATGTTTGCTGAGATTTCAGGCAACTCGTAGTTTTTTGGAACATTGGCAACCCCTTTCCATCAAAGTGATTTTCGCCAGTCTCTGCTTAGGGCTACATCAACAGCAAACAAATCATAGTGACAGAACTTGAAACTGCTTTATTGTGTCAAGTTTCAAAGAGCTAGCACAAACCGTGTTTGATTTAGAGTTCCAAATACATGTATCCCTATAGGAGAAAACAGAGTGAAACCTAAAAATGAAAACGGTTACTGCAAACGAACGGTTTAACCTAGAAGAACGAAATTTGGTGAGCCAAGTGGTTTTGGTGTACTGATCATTACCTGAAAGATACATTAAGATTGGGTGAACAAATGTTTGCTGAGATTTCAGGCAACTCGTAGTTTTTTGGAAGCTTGGCAACCCCTTTCCATCAAAGTGATTTTCGCCATTCTCTGCTTAGGGCTACATCAACAGCAAACAAACCATAGAGATAGAACTTGAAACTGCTTTATTGTGTCAAGTTTCAAAGAGCTAGCACAAACCGTGTTTGATTTAGAGTTCCAAATACATGTATCCCTATAGGAGAAAACAGAGTGAAACCTAAAAATGAAAACATTTACTGCAAACGAACGGTTTAACCTAGAAGAACGAAATTTGGTGAGCCAAGTTGTTTTGGTGTACTGATCATTACCTGAAAGATACATCAAGATTGGGTGAACAAATGTTTGCTAATATTTCAGGCAACTCGTAGTTTTTTGGAAGCTTGGCAAGCCCTTTCCATCAAAGTGATTTTCGCCAGTCTCTGCTTAGGGCTACATCAACAGCAAACAAACCATAGAGATAGTACTTGAAACTGCTTTATTGTGTCAAGTTTCAAAGAGCTAGCACAAACCGTGTTTGATTTAGAGTTCCAAATACATGTATCCCTATAGGAGAAAACAGAGTGAAACCTAAAAATGAAAACGGTTACTGCAAACGAACGGTTTAACCTAGAAGAACGAAATTTGGTGAGCCAAGTGGTTTTGGTGTACTGATCATTACCTGAAAGAATCATCAAGATTGGGTGAAAAAATGTTTGCTGAGATTTCAGGCAACTCGTAGTTTTTTGGAACCTTGGCAACCCCTTTCCATCCAAGTGATTTTCGCCAGTCTCTGCTTAGGGCTACATCAACAGCAAACAAATCATAGTGACAGAACTTGAAACTGCTTTATTGTGTCAAGTTTCAAAGAGCTAGCACAAACCGTGTTTGATTTAGAGTTCCAAATACATGTATCCCTATAGGAGAAAACAGAGTGAAACCTAAAAATGAAAACGGTTACTGCAAACGAACGGTTTAACCTAGAAGAACGAAATTTGGTGAGCCAAGTGGTTTTGGTGTACTGATCATTACCTGAAAGATACATTAAGATTGGGTGAACAAATGTTTGCTGAGATTTCAGGCAACTCGTAGTTTTTTGGAAGCTTGGCAACCCCTTTCCATCAAAGTGATTTTCGCCATTCTCTGCTTAGGGCTACATCAACAGCAAACAAACCATAGAGATAGAACTTGAAACTGCTTTATTGTGTCAAGTTTCAAAGAGCTATCACAAACCGTGTTTGATTTAGAGTTCCAAATACATGTATCCCTATAAGAGAAAACAGAGTGAAACCTAAAAATGAATACGTTTACTGCAAACGAACGGTTTAACCTAGAAGAACGAAATTTGGTGAGCCAAGTTGTTTTGGTGTACTGATCATTACCTGAAAAAATCATCAAGATTGGGTGAACAAATGTTTGCTGAGATTTCAGGCAACTCGTAGTTTTTTGGAAGCTTCGCAACCACTTTCCATCAAAGTGATTTTCGCCAGTCTCTGCTTAGGGCTACATCAACAGCAAACAAACCATAGAGATAGAACTTGAAACTGCTTTATTGTGTCAAGTTTCAAAGTGCTAGCACAAACCGTGTTTGATTTAGAGTTCCAAATACATGTTTTTCTATAGGAGAAAACAGAGTGAAACCTAAAAATGAAAACGGTTACTGCAAACGAACGGTTTAACCTAGAAGAACTAAATTTGGTGAGCCAAGTTGTTTTGGTGTACTGATCATTACCTGAAAAAATCATCAAGATTGGGTGAACAAATGTTTGCTGAGATTTCAGGCAACACGTAGTTTTTTGGAAGCTTGGCAACCCCTTTCCATCAAAGTGATTTTCGCCAGTCTCTGCTTAGGGCTACATCAACAGCAAACAAACCATAGAGATAGTACTTGAAACTGCTTTATTGTGTCAAGTTTCAAAGAGCTAGCAAAAACCGTGTTTGATTTAGAGTTCCAAATACATGTATCCCTATAGGAGAAAAGAGAGTGAAACCTAAAAATGAAAACGGTTACTGCAAATGAACGGTTTAACCTAGAAGAACGAAATTTGGTGAGCCAAGTGGTTTTGGTGTACTGATCATTACCTGAAAGAATCATCAAGATTCGGTGAACAAATGTTTGCTGAGATTTCAGGCAACTCGTAGTTTTCGGGAAGCTTGGCAACCCCTTTCCATCAAAGTGATTTTCGCCAGTCTCTGCTTAGGGCTACATCAACAGGAAACAAACCATAGAGATAGTACTTGAAACTGCTTTATTGTGTCAAGTTTCAAAGAGCTAGCACAAACCGTGTTTGATTTAGAGTTCCAAATACATGCATCCCTATAGGAGAAAACAGAGTGAAACCTAAAAATGAAAACGGTTACTGCAAACGAAAGGTTTTACCTAGAAGAACGAAATTTGGTGAGCCAAGTGGTTTTGGTGTACTGATCATTACCTGAAAGAATCATCAAGATTGGGTGAACAAATGTTTGCTGAGATTTCAGGCAACTCGTAGTTTTTAGGAAGCTTGGCAACCCCTTTCCATCAAAGTGATTTTCGCCAGTCTCTGCTTAGGGCTACATCAACAGCAAACAAACCATAGAGATAGTTCTTGAAACTGCTTTATTGTGTCAAGTTTCAAAGAGCTAGCACAAACCGTGTTTGATTTAGAGTTCCAAATACATGTATCCCTATAGGAGAAAACAGAGTGAAACCTAAAAATGAAAACGGTTACTGCAAACGAACGGTTTAACCTAGAAGAACGAAATTTGGTGAGCCAAGTGGTTTTGGTGTACTGATCATTACCTGAAAGAATCATCAAGATTGGGTGAACAAATGTTTGCTGAGATTTCAGGCAACTCGTAGTTTTTTGGAAGCTTGGCAACCGCTTTCCATCAAAGTGATATTCACCAGTCTCTGCTTAGGGCTACATCAACAGGAAACAAACCATAGAGATAGAACTTGAAACTCATTTATTGTGTCAAGTTTCAAAGAGCTAGCACAAACCGTGTTTGATTTAGAGTTCCAAATACATGTATCCCTATAGGAGAAAACAGAGTGAAACCTAAAAATGAAAACGGTTACTGCAAACGAACGGTTTAACCTAGAAGAACGAAATTTGGTGAGTCAAGTGGTTTTGGTGTACTGATCATTACCTGAAAGAATCATCAAGATTGGGTGAACAAATGTTTGCTGAGATTTCAGGCAACTCGTAGTTTTTTGGAAGCTTGGCAACCCCTTTCCATCAAAGTGATTTTTGCCAGTCTCTGCTTAGGGCTACATCAACAGCAAACAAACCATAGAGATAGAACTTTAAACTGTTTTTTTGTGTCAAGTTTCAAAGAGCTAGCACAAACCGTGTTTGATTTAGAGTTCCAAATACCTGTATCCCTATAGTAGAAAACAGAGTGAAACCTAAAAATGAAAACGGTTACTGCAAACGAACGGTTTAACCTAGAAGAACGAAATTTGGTGAGCCAAGTGGTTTTGGTGTACTGATCATTACCTGAAAGAATCATCAAGATTGGGTGAACAAATGTTTGCTGAGATTTCAGGCAACTCGTAGTTTTTTGGAAGCTTGGCAACCCCTTTCCATCAAAGTGATTTTCGCCAGTCTCTGCTTAGGGCTACATCAACAGCAAAAAAACCATAGAGATAGTACTTGAAACTGCTTTATTGTGTCAAGTTTAAAAGAGCTAGCACAAACCGTGTTTGATTTAGAGTTCCAAATACATGTATCCCTATAGGAGAAAACAGAGTGAAACCTAAAAATGAAAACGGTTACTGCAAACGAACGGTTTAACCTAGAAGAACGAAATTTGGTGAGCCAAGTGGTTTTGGTGTACTGATCATTACCTGAAAGAATCATCAAGATTCGGTGAACAAATGTTTGCTGAGATTTCAGGCAACTCGTAGTTTTTTGGAAGCTTGGCAACCCCTTTCCATCAAAGTGATTTTCGCCAGTCTCTGCTTAGGGCTACATCAACAGCAAACAAACCATAGAGATAGTACTTGAAACTGCTTTATTGTGTCAAGTCTCAAAGAGCTAGCACAAACCGTGTTTGATTTAGAGTTCCAAATACATGTATCCCTATAGGAGAAAACAGAGTGAAACCTAAAAATGAAAACGGTTACTGCAAACGAACGGTTTAACCTAGAAGAACGAAATTTGGTGAGCCAAGTGGTTTTGGTGTACTGATCATTACCTGAAAGAATCATCAAGATTGGGTGAACAAATGTTTGCTGAGATTTCAGGAAACTCGTAGTTTTTTGGAAGCTTGGCAACCCCTTTCCATCAAAGTGATTTTCGCCAGTCTCTGCTTAGGGCTACATCAACAGCAAACAAACCATAGAGATAGAACTTGAAACTGCTTTATTGTGTCAAGTTTCAAAGAGCTAGCACAAACAGTGTTTGATTTAGAGTTCCAAATACATGTATCCCTATAGGAGAAAACAGAGTGAAACCTAAAAATGTAAACGGTTACTGCAAACGAACGGTTTAACCTAGAAGAACGAAATTTGGTGAGCCAAGTGGTTTTGGTGTACTGATCATTACCTGAAAGAATCATCAAGATTGGGTGAACAAATGTTTGCTGAGATTTCAGGCAACTCGTAGTTTTTTGGAAGCTTGGCAACCCCTTTCCATCAAAGTGATTTTCGCCAGTCTCTGCTTAGGGCTACATCAACAGCAAACAAACCATAGAGATAGAACTTGAAACTGCTTTATTGTGTCAAGTTTCAAAGTGCTAGCACAAACCGTGTTTGATTTAGAGTTCCAAATACATGTATTTCTATAGGAGAAAACAGAGTGAAACCTAAAAATGAAAACGGTTACTGCAAACGAACGGTTTAACCTAGAAGAACGAAATTTGGTGAGCCAAGTTGTTTTGGTGTACTGATCTTTACCTGAAAAAATCATCAAGATTGGATGAACAAATGTTTGCTGAGATTTCAGGCAACTCGTAGTTTTTTGGAAGCTTGGCAACCCCTTTCCATCAAAGTGATTTTCGCCAGTCTCTGCTTAGGGCTACATCAACAGCAAACAAACCATAGAGATAGAACTTGAAACTCCTTTATTGTGTCAAGTTTCAAAGAGCTAGCACAAACCGTGTTTGATATAGAGTTCCAAATACATGTATCCCTATAGGAGAAAACAGAGTGAAACCTAAAAATGAAAACGGTTACTGCAAACGAACGGTTTAACCTAGAAGAATGAAATTTGGTGAGCCAAGTTGTTTTGGTGTACTGATCATTACCTGAAAGAATCATCAAGATTGGGTGAAAAAATGTTTGCTGAGATTTCAGGCAACTCGTAGTTTTTTGAAAGCTTGGCAACCCCTTTCCATCAAAGTGATTTTCGCCAGTCTCTGCTTAGGGCTACAACAACAGCAAACAAACCATTGAGAAAGAACTTGAAACTGCTTTATTGTGTCAAGTTTCAAGGAGCTAGCACAAACCGTGTTTGATTTAGAGTTCCAAACACATGTATCCCTATTGGAGAAAACAGAATGAAACCTAAAAATAAAAACGGTTACTGCAAACGAACGGTTTAACTTAGAAGAACGAAATTTGGTGAGCCAAGTGGTTTTGGTGTACTGATCATTACCTGAAAGAATCATCAAGATTGGGTGAAAAAATGTTTGCTGATATTTCAGGCAACTCATAGTTTTTTGAAAGCTTGGCAACCCCTTTCCATCAAAGTGATTTTAGCCAGTCTTTGCTTAGGGCTACATCAACAGCAAACAAACCATAGAGATAGAACTTGAAACTGCTTTATTGTGTCAAGTTTCAAGGAGCTAGCACAAACCGTGTTTGATTTAGAGTTCCAAATACATGTATCCCTATAGGAGAAAACAGAGTGAAACCTAAAAATGAAAACGGTTACTGCAAACGAACGGTTTAACCTAGAAGAACGAAATTTGGTGAGTCAAGTGGTTTTGGTGTACTGATCATTACCTGTAAGAATCATCAAGATTGGGTGAAAAAATGTTTGCTGAGATTTCAGGCAACTCGTAGTTTTTTGGAAGCTTGGCAACCCCTTTCCATCAAAGTGATTTTTGCCAGTCTCTGCTTAGGGCTACATCAACAGCAAACAAACCATAGAGATAGAACTTTAAACTGCTTTATTGTGTCAAGTTTCAAAAAGCTAGCACAAACCATGTTTGATTTAGAGTTCCAAATACATGTATCCCTATAGGAGAAAACAGAGTGAAACCTAAAAATGAAAACGGTTACTGCAAACGAACGGTTTAACCTAGAAGAACGAAATTTGGTGAGCCAAGTTGTTTTGGTGTACTGATCATTACCTGAAAGAATCATCAAGATTGGGTGAAAAAATGTTTTGCTGAGATTTCAGGCAACTCGTAGTTTTTTTGAAGCTTGGCAACCGCTTTCCATCAAAGTGATATTCACCAGTCTCTGCTTAGGGCTACATCAACAGGAAACAAACCATAGAGATAGAACTTGAAACTCATTTATTGTGTCAAGTTTCAAAGAGCTAGCACAAACCGTGTTTGATTTAGAGTTCCAAATACATGTATCCCTATAGGAGAAAACAGAGTGAAACCTAAAAATGAAAACGGTTACTGCAAACGAACGGTTTAACCTAGAAGAACGAAATTTGGTGAGTCAAGTGGTTTTGGTGTACTGATCATTACCTGAAAGAATCATCAAGATTGGGTGAACAAATGTTTGCTGAGATTTCAGGCAACTCGTAGTTTTTTGGAAGCTTGGCAACCCCTTTCCATCAAAGTGATTTTTGCCAGTCTCTGCTTAGGGCTACATCAACAGCAAACAAACCATAGAGATAGAACTTTAAACTGTTTTTTTGTGTCAAGTTTCAAAGAGCTAGCACAAACCGTGTTTGATTTAGAGTTCCAAATACCTGTATCCCTATAGGAGAAAACAGAGTGAAACCTAAAAATGAAAACGGTTACTGCAAACGAACGGTTTAACCTAGAAGAACGAAATTTGGTGAGCCAAGTGGTTTTGGTGTACTGATCATTACCTGAAAGAATCATCAAGACTGGGTGAAAAAATGTTTGCTGAGATTTCAGGCAACTCGTAGTTTTTTGGAAGCTTGGCAACCCCTTTCCATCAAAGTGATTTTCGCCAGTCTCTGCTTAGGGCTACATCAACAGCAAACAAACCATAGAGATAGAACTTGAAACTCCTTTATTGTGTCAAGTTTCAAAGAGCTAGCACAAACCGTGTTTGATTTAGAGTTCCAAATACATGTATCCCTATAGGAGAAAACAGAGTGAAACCTAAAAATGAAAACGGTTACTGCAAACGAACGGTTTAACCTAGAAGAATGAAATTTGGTGAGCCAAGTTGTTTTGGTGTACTGATCATTACCTGAAAGAATCATCAAGATTGGGTGAAAAAATGTTTGCTGAGATTTCAGGCAACTCGTAGTTTTTTGAAAGCTTGGCAACCCCTTTCCATCAAAGTGATTTTCGCCAGTCTCTGCTTAGGGCTACAACAACAGCAAACAAACCATTGAGAAAGAACTTGAAACTGCTTTATTGTGTCAAGTTTCAAGGAGCTAGCACAAACCGTGTTTGATTTAGAGTTCCAAACACATGTATCCCTATTGGAGAAAACAGAATGAAACCTAAAAATAAAAACGGTTACTGCAAACGAACGGTTTAACTTAGAAGAACGAAATTTGGTGAGCCAAGTGGTTTTGGTGTACTGATCATTACCTGAAAGAATCATCAAGATTGGGTGAAAAAATGTTTGCTGATATTTCAGGCAACTCATAGTTTTTTGAAAGCTTGGCAACCCCTTTCCATCAAAGTGATTTTAGCCAGTCTTTGCTTAGGGCTACATCAACAGCAAACAAACCATAGAGATAGAACTTGAAACTGCTTTATTGTGTCAAGTTTCAAGGAGCTAGCACAAACCGTGTTTGATTTAGAGTTCCAAATACATGTATCCCTATAGGAGAAAACAGAGTGAAACCTAAAAATGAAAACGGTTACTGCAAACGAACGGTTTAACCTAGAAGAACGAAATTTGGTGAGTCAAGTGGTTTTGGTGTACTGATCATTACCTGTAAGAATCATCAAGATTGGGTGAAAAAATGTTTGCTGAGATTTCAGGCAACTCGTAGTTTTTTGGAAGCTTGGCAACCCCTTTCCATCAAAGTGATTTTTGCCAGTCTCTGCTTAGGGCTACATCAACAGCAAACAAACCATAGAGATAGAACTTTAAACTGCTTTATTGTGTCAAGTTTCAAAAAGCTAGCACAAACCATGTTTGATTTAGAGTTCCAATACATGTATCCCTATAGGAGAAAACAGAGTGAAACCTAAAAATGAAAACGGTTACTGCAAACGAACGGTTTAACCTAGAAGAACGAAATTTGGTGAGCCAAGTTGTTTTGGTGTACTGATCATTACCTGAAAGAATCATCAAGATTGGGTGAAAAAATGTTTGCTGAGATTTCAGGCAACTCGTAGTTTTTTTGAAGCTTGGCAACCGCTTTCCATCAAAGTGATATTCACCAGTCTCTGCTTAGGGCTACATCAACAGGAAACAAACCATAGAGATAGAACTTGAAACTCATTTATTGTGTCAAGTTTCAAAGAGCTAGCACAAACCGTGTTTGATTTAGAGTTCCAAATACATGTATCCCTATAGGAGAAAACAGAGTGAAACCTAAAAATGAAAACGGTTACTGCAAACGAACGGTTTAACCTAGAAGAACGAAATTTGGTGAGTCAAGTGGTTTTGGTGTACTGATCATTACCTGAAAGAATCATCAAGATTGGGTGAACAAATGTTTGCTGAGATTTCAGGCAACTCGTAGTTTTTTGGAAGCTTGGCAACCCCTTTCCATCAAAGTGATTTTTGCCAGTCTCTGCTTAGGGCTACATCAACAGCAAACAAACCATAGAGATAGAACTTTAAACTGTTTTTTTGTGTCAAGTTTCAAAGAGCTAGCACAAACCGTGTTTGATTTAGAGTTCCAAATACCTGTATCCCTATAGGAGAAAACAGAGTGAAACCTAAAAATGAAAACGGTTACTGCAAACGAACGGTTTAACCTAGAAGAACGAAATTTGGTGAGCCAAGTGGTTTTGGTGTACTGATCATTACCTGAAAGAATCATCAAGATTGGGTGAACAAATGTTTGCTGAGATTTCAGGCAACTCGTAGTTTTTTGGAAGCTTGGCAACCCCTTTCCATCAAAGTGATTTTCGCCAGTCTCTGCTTAGGGCTACATCAACAGCAAACAAACCATAGAGATAGTACTTGAAACTGCTTTATTGTGTCAAGTTTCAAAGAGCTAGCACAAACCGTGTTTGATTTAGAGTTCCAAATACATGTATCCCTATAGGAGAAAACAGAGTGAAACCTAAAAATGAAAACGGTTACTGCAAACGAACGTTTAACCTAAAAGAACGAAATTTGGTGAGCCAAGTGGTTTTGGTGTACTGATCATTACCTGAAAGAATCATCAAGATTGGGTGAACAAATGTTTGCTGAGATTTCAGGCAACTCGTAGTTTTTTGGAAGCTTGGCAACCCCTTTCCATCAAAGTGATTTTCGCCAGTCTCTGCTTAGGGCTACATCAACAGCAAACAAACCATAGAGATAGAACTTGAAACTGCTTTATTGTGTCAAGTTTCAAAGTGCTAGCACAAACCGTGTTTGATTTAGAGTTCCAAATACATGTATTTCTATAGGAGAAAACAGAGTGAAACCTAAAAATGAAAACGGTTACTGCAAACGAACGGTTTAACCTAGAAGAACGAAATTTGGTGAGCCAAGTTGTTTTGGTGTACTGATCTTTACCTGAAAAAATCATCAAATATTGGATGAACAAATGTTTGCTGAGATTTCAGGCAACTCGTAGTTTTTTGGAAGCTTGGCAACCCCTTTCCATCAAAGTGATTTTCGCCAGTCTCTGCTTAGGGCTACATCAACAGCAAACAAACCATAGAGATAGAACTTGAAACTCCTTTATTGTGTCAAGTTTCAAAGAGCTAGCACAAACCGTGTTTGATATAGAGTTCCAAATACATGTATCCCTATAGGAGAAAACAGAGTGAAACCTAAAAATGAAAACGGTTACTGCAAACGAACGGTTTAACCTAGAAGAACGAAATTTGGTGAGCCAAGTGGTTTTGGTGTACTGATCATTACCTGAAAGAATCATCAAGATTGGGTGAACAAATGTTTGCTGAGATTTCAGGCAACTCGTAGTTTTTTGGAAGCTTGGCAACCCCTTTCCATCAAAGTGATTTTCGCCAGTCTCTGCTTAGGGCTACATCAACAGCAAACAAACCATAGAGATAGAACTTGAAACTGCTTTATTGTGTCAAGTTTCAAAGAGCTAGCACAAACAGTGTTTGATTTAGAGTTCCAAATACATGTATCCCTATAGGAGAAAACAGAGTGAAACCTAAAAATGTAAACGGTTACTGCAAACGAACGGTTTAACCTAGAAGAACGAAATTTGGTGAGCCAAGTGGTTTTGGTGTACTGATCATTACCTGAAAGAATCATCAAGATTGGGTGAACAAATGTTTGCTGAGATTTCAGGCAACTCGTAGTTTTTTGGAAGCTTGGCAACCCCTTTCCATCAAAGTGATTTTCGCCAGTCTCTGCTTAGGGCTACATCAACAGCAAACAAACCATAGAGATAGTACTTGAAACTGCTTTATTGTGTCAAGTTTAAAAGAGCTAGCACAAACCGTGTTTGATTTAGAGTTCCAAATACATGTATCCCTATAGGAGAAAACAGAGTGAAACCTAAAAATGAAAACGGTTACTGCAAACGAACGGTTTAACCTAAAAGAACGAAATTTGGTGAGCCAAGTGGTTTTGGTGTACTGATCATTACCTGAAAGAATCATCAAGATTGGGTGAACAAATGTTTGCTGAGATTTCAGGCAACTCGTAGTTTTTTGGAAGCTTGGCAACCCCTTTCCATCAAAGTGATTTTCGCCAGTCTCTGCTTAGGGCTACATCAACAGCAAACAAACCATAGAGATAGAACTTGAAACTGCTTTATTGTGTCAAGTTTCAAAGTGCTAGCACAAACCGTGTTTGATTTAGAGTTCCAAATACATGTATCCCTATAGGAGGAAACAGAGTGAAACCTAAAAATGAAAACGGTTACTGCAAACGAACGGTTTAACCTAGAAGAACGAAATTTGGTGAGCCAAGTTGTTTTGGTGTACTGATCTTTACCTGAAAAAATCATCAAGATTGGATGAACAAATGTTTGCTGAGATTTCAGGCAACTCGTAGTTTTTTGGAAGCTTGGCAACCCCTTTCCATCAAAGTGATTTTCGCCAGTCTCTGCTTAGGGCTACATCAACAGCAAACAAACCATAGAGATAGAACTTGAAACTCCTTTATTGTGTCAAGTTTCAAAGAGCTAGCACAAACCGTGTTTGATATAGAGTTCCAAATACATGTATCCCTATAGGAGAAAACAGAGTGAAACCTAAAAATGAAAACGGTTACTGCAAACGAACGGTTTTAACCTAGAAGAATGAAATTTGGTGAGCCAAGTTGTTTTGGTGTACTGATCATTACCTGAAAGAATCATCAAGATTGGGTGAAGAAATGTTTGCTGATATTTCAGGCAACTCATAGTTTTTTGAAAGCTTGGCAACCCCTTTCCATCAAAGTGATTTTAGCCAGTCTTTGCTTAGGGCTACATCAACAGCAAACAAACCATAGAGATAGAACTTGAAACTGCTTTATTGTGTCAAGTTTCAAGGAGCTAGCACAAACCGTGTTTGATTTAGAGTTCCAAATACATGTATCCCTATAGGAGAAAACAGAGTGAAACCTAAAAATGAAAACGGTTACTGCAAACGAACGGTTTAACCTAGAAGAACGAAATTTGGTGAGCCAAGTGGTTTTGGTGTACTGATCATTACCTGAAAGAATCATCAAGATTGGGTGAACAAATGTTTGCTGAGATTTCAGGCAACTCGTAGTTTTTTGGAAGCTTGGCAACCCCTTTCCATCAAAGTGATTTTCGCCAGTCTCTGCTTAGGGCTACATCAACAGCAAACAAACCATAGAGATAGAACTTGAAACTGCTTTATTGTGTCAAGTTTCAAAGAGCTAGCACAAACAGTGTTTGATTTAGAGTTCCAAATACATGTATCCCTATAGGAGAAAACAGAGTGAAACCTAAAAATGAAAACGGTTACTGCAAACGAACGGTTTAACCTAGAAGAACGAAATTTGGTGAGCCAAGTGGTTTTGGTGTACTGATCATTACCTGAAAGAATCATCAAGATTGGGTGAACAAATGTTTGCTGAGATTTCAGGCAACTCGTAGTTTATTGGAAGCTTGGCAACCCCTTTCCATCAAAGTGATTTTCGCCAGTCTCTGCTTAGGGCTACATCAACAGCAAACAAACCATAGAGATAGTACTTGAAACTGCTTTATTGTGTCAAGTTTCAAAGAGCTAGCACAAACCGTGTTTGATTTAGAGTTCCAAATACATGTATCCCTATAGGAGAAAACAGAGTGAAACCTAAAAATGAAAACGGTTACTGCAAACGAACGGTTTAACCTAGAAGAACGAAATTTGGTGAGCCAAGTGGTTTTGGTGTACTGATCATTACCTGAAAGAATCATCAAGATTGGGTGAACAAATGTTTGCTGAGATTTCAGGCAACTCGTAGTTTTTTGGAAGCTTGGCAACCCCTTTCCATCAAAGTGATTTTCGCCAGTCTCTGCTTAGGGCTACATCAACAGCAAACAAACCATAGAGATAGAACTTGAAACTGCTTTATTGTGTCAGGTTTCAAAGAGCTAGCACAAACAGTGTTTGATTTAGAGTTCCAAATACATGTATCCCTATAGGAGAAAACAGAGTGAAACCTAAAAATGAAAACGGTTACTGCAAACGAACGGTTTAACCTAGAAGAACGAAATTTGGTGAGCCAAGTGGTTTTGGTGTACTGATCATTACCTGAAAGAATCATCAAGATTCGGTGAACAAATGTTTGCTGAGATTTCAGGCAACTCGTAGTTTTTTGGAAGCTTGGCAACCCCTTTCCATCAAAGTGATTTTCGCCAGTCTCTGCTTAGGGCTACATCAACAGCAAACAAACCATAGAGATAGTACTTGAAACTGCTTTATTGTGTCAAGTCTCAAAGAGCTAGCACAAACCGTGTTTGATTTAGAGTTCCAAATACATGTATCCCTATAGGAGAAAACAGAGTGAAACCTAAAAATGAAAACGGTTACTGCAAACGAACGGTTTAACCTAGAAGAACGAAATTTGGTGAGCCAAGTGGTTTTGGTGTACTGATCATTACCTGAAAGAATCATCAAGATTGGGTGAACAAATGTTTGCTGAGATTTCAGGCAACTCGTAGTTTTTTGGAAGCTTGGCAACCCCTTTCCATCAAAGTGATTTTCGCCAGTCTCTGCTTAGGGCTACATCAACAGCAAACAAACCATAGAGATAGTACTTGAAACTGCTTTATTGTGTCAAGATTAAAAGAGCTAGCACAAACCGTGTTTGATTTAGAGTTCCAAATACATGTATCCCTATAGGAGAAAACAGAGTGAAACCTAAAAATGAAAACGGTTACTGCAAACGAACGGTTTAACCTAGAAGAACGAAATTTGGTGAGCCAAGTGGTTTTGGTGTACTGATCATTACCTGAAAGAATCATCAAGATTGGGTGAACAAATGTTTGCTGAGATTTCAGGCAACTCGTAGTTTTTTTGAAGCTTGGCAACCGCTTTCCATCAAAGTGATATTCACCAGTCTCTGCTTAGGGCTACATCCACAGCAAACAAACCATAGAGATAGAACTTGAAACTGATTTATTGTGTCAAGTTTCAAAGAGCTAGCACAAACCGTGTTTGATTTAGAGTTCCAAATACATGTATCCCTATTGGAGAAAACAGAGTGAAACCTAAAAATGAAAACGGTTACTGCAAACGAACGGTTTAACCTAGAAGAACGAAATTTGGTGAGTCAAGTGGTTTTGGTGTACTGATCATTACCTGAAAGAATCATCAAGATTGGGTGAAAAAATGTTTGCTGAGATTTCAGGCAACTCGTAGTTTTTTGGAAGCTTGGCAACCCCTTTCCATCAAAGTGATTTTTGCCAGTCTCTGCTTAGGGCTACATCAACAGCAAACAAACCATAGAGACAGAACTTTAAACTGTTTTTTTGTGTCAAGTTTCAAAGAGCTAGCAAAAACCGTGTTTGATTTAGAGTTCCAAATACCTGTATCCCTATAGGAGAAAACAGAGTGAAACCTAAAAATGAAAACGGTTACTGCAAACGAACGGTTTAACCTAGAAGAACGAAATTTGGTGAGCCAAGTGGTTTTGGTGTACTGATCATTACCTGAAAGAATCATCAAGATTGGGTGAACAAATGTTTGCTGAGATTTCAGGCAACTCGTAGTTTTTTGGAAGCTTGGCAACCCCTTTCCATCAAAGTGATTTTCGCCAGTCTCTGCTTAGGGCTACATCAACAGCAAACAAACCATAGAGATAGTACTTGAAACTGCTTTATTGTGTCAAGTTTCAAAGAGCTAGCACAAACCGTGTTTGATTTAGAGTTCCAAATACATGTATCCCTATAGGAGAAAACAGAGTGAAACCTAAAAATGAAAACGGTTACTGCAAACGAACGGTTTAACCTAGAAGAACGAAATTTGGTGAGCCAAGTGGTTTTGGTGTACTGATCATTACCTGAAAGAATCATCAAGATTGGGTGAACAAATGTTTGCTGAGATTTCAGGCAACTCGTAGTTTTTTGGAAGCTTGGCAACCCCTTTCCATCAAAGTGATTTTCGCCAGTCTCTGCTTAGGGCTACATCAACAGCAAACAAACCATAGAGATAGTACTTGAAACTGCTTTATTGTGTCAAGATTAAAAGAGCTAGCACAAACCGTGTTTGATTTAGAGTTCCAAATACATGTATCCCTATAGGAGAAAACAGAGTGAAACCTAAAAATGAAAACGGTTACTGCAAACGAACGGTTTAACCTAGAAGAACGAAATTTGGTGAGCCAAGTGGTTTTGGTGTACTGATCATTACCTGAAAGAATCATCAAGATTGGGTGAACAAATGTTTGCTGAGATTTCAGGCAACTCGTAGTTTTTTGGAAGCTTGGCAACCCCTGTCCATCAAAGTGATTTTCGCCAGTCTCTCCTTAGGGCTACATCAACAGCAAACAAACCATAGAGATAGAACTTGAAACTGCTTTATTGTGTCAAGTTTCAACGTGCTAGCACAAACCGTGTTTGATTTAGAGTTCCAAATACATGTATTTCTATAGGAGAAAACAGAGTGAAACCTAAAAATGAAAACGGTTACTGCAAACGAACGGTTTAACCTAGAAGAACGAAATTTGGTGAGCCAAGTGGTTTTGGTGTACTGATCATTACCTGAAAGAATCATCAAGATTGGGTGAACAAATGTTTGCTGAGATTTCAGGCAACTCGTAGTTTTTTGGAAGCTTGGCAACCCCTTTCCATCAAAGTGATTTTCGCCAGTCTCTGCTTAGGGCTACATCAACAGCAAACAAACCATAGAGATAGAACTTGAAGCTGCTTTATTGTGTCAAGTTTCAAAGAGCTAGCAAAAACAGCGTTTGATTTAGAGTTCCAAATACATGTATCCCTATAGGAGAAAACAGAGTGAAACCTAAAAATGAAAACGGTTACTGCAAACGAACGGTTTAACCTAGAAGAACGAAATTTGGTGAGCCAAGTGGTTTTGGTGTACTGATCATTACCTGAAAGAATCATCAAGATTCGGTGAACAAATGTTTGCTGAGATTTCAGGCAACTCGTAGTTTTTTGGAAGCTTGGCAACCCCTTTCCATCAAAGTGATTTTCGCCAGTCTCTGCTTAGGGCTACATCAACAGCAAACAAACCATAGAGATAGTACTTGAAACTGCTTCATTGTGTCAAGATTAAAAGAGCTAGCACAAACCGTGTTTGATTTAGAGTTCCAAATACATGTATCCCTATAGGAGAAAACAGAGTGAAACCTAAAAATGAAAACGGTTACTGCAAACGAACGGTTTAACCTAGAAGAACGAAATTTGGTGAGCCAAGTGGTTTTGGTGTACTGATCATTACCTGAAAGAATCATCAAGATTGGGTGAACAAATGTTTGCTGAGATTTCAGGCAACTCGTAGTTTTTTGGAAGCTTGGCAACCCCTTTCCATCAAAGTGATTTTCGCCAGTCTCTGCTTAGGGCTACATCAACAGCAAACAAACCATAGAGATAGAACTTGAAACTGCTTTATTGTGTCAAGTTTCAAAGAGCTAGCACAAACAGTGTTTGATTTAGAGTTCCAAATACATGTATCCCTATAGGAGAAAACAGAGTGAAACCTAAAAATGTAAACGGTTACTGCAAACGAACGGTTTAACCTAGAAGAACGAAATTTGGTGAGCCAAGTGGTTTTGGTGTACTGATCATTACCTGAAAGAATCATCAAGATTGGGTGAACAAATGTTTGCTGAGATTTCAGGCAACTCGTAGTTTTTTGGAAGCTTGGCAACCCCTTTCCATCAAAGTGATTTTCGCCAGTCTCTGCTTAGGGCTACATCAACAGCAAACAAACCATAGAGATAGTACTTGAAACTGCTTTATTGTGTCAAGTTTCAAAGAGCTAGCACAAACCGTGTTTGATTTAGAGTTCCAAATACATGTATCCCTATAGGAGAAAACAGAGTGAAACCTAAAAATGAAAACGGTTACTGCAAACGAACGGTTTAACCTAAAAGAACGAAATTTGGTGAGCCAAGTGGTTTTGGTGTACTGATCATTACCTGAAAGAATCATCAAGATTGGGTGAACAAATGTTTGCTGAGATTTCAGGAAACTCGTAGTTTTTTGAAAGCTTGGCAACCCCTTTCCATCAAAGTGATTTTCGCCAGTCTCTGCTTAGGGCTACAACAACAGCAAACAAACCATTGAGAAAGAACTTGAAACTGCTTTATTGTGTCAAGTTTCAAGGAGCTAGCACAAACCGTGTTTGATTTAGAGTTCCAAATACCTGTATCCCTATAGGAGAAAACAGAGTGAAACCTAAAAATAAAAACGGTTACTGCAAACGAACGGTTTAACTTAGAAGAACGAAATTTGGTGAACCAAGTGGTTTTGGTGTACTGATCATTACCTGAAAGAATCATCAAGATTGGGTGAAAAAATGTTTGCTGCTATTTCAGGCAACTCATAGTTTTTTGAAAGCTTGGCAACCCCTTTCCATCAAAGTGATTTTAGCCAGTCTTTGCTTAGGGCTACATCAACAGCAAACAAACCATAGAGATAGAACTTGAAACTGCTTTATTGTGTCAAGTTTCAAAGAGCTAGCACAAACCGTGTTTGATTTAGAGTTCCAAATACATGTATCCCTATAGGAGAAAACAGAGTGAAACCTAAAAATGAAAACGGTTACTGCAAACGAACGGTTTAACCTAGAAGAACGAAATTTGGTGAGTCAAGTGGTTTTGGTGTACTGATCATTACCTGTAAGAATCATCAAGATTGGGTGAAAAAATGTTTGCTGAGATTTCAGGCAACTCGTAGTTTTTTGGAAGCTTGGCAACCCCTTTCCATCAATGTGATTTTTGCCAGTCTCTGCTTAGGGCTACATCAACAGCAAACAAACCATAGAGATAGAACTTTAAACTGCTTTATTGTGTCAAGTTTCAAAAAGCTAGCACAAACCATGTTTGATTTAGAATTCCAAATACATGTATCCCTATAGGAGAAAACAGAGTGAAACCTAAAAATGAAAACGGTTACTGCAAACGAACGGTTTAACCTAGAAGAACGAAATTTGGTGAGCCAAGTTGTTTTGGTGTACTGATCATTACCTGAAAGAATCATCAAGATTGGGTGAAAAAATGTTTGCTGAGATTTCAGGCAACTCGTAGTTTTTTGGAAGCTTGGCACCACTTTCCATCAAAGTGATATTCACCAGTCTCTGCTTAGGGCTACATCAACAGCAAACAAACCATAGAGATAGAACTTGAAACTGATTTATTGTGTCAAGTTTCAAAGAGCTAGCACAAACCGTGTTTGATTTAGAGTTCCAAATACATGTATCCCTATAGGAGAAAACAGAGTGAAACCTAAAAATGAAAACGGTTACTGCAAACGAACGGTTTAACCTAGAAGAACGAAATTTGGTGAGTCAAGTGGTTTTGGTGTATTGATCATTACCTGAAAGAATCATCAAGATTGGGTGAAAAAATGTTTGCTGAGATTTCAGGCAACTCGTAGTTTTTTGGAAGCTTGGCAACCCCTTTCCATCAAAGTGATTTTTGCCAGTCTCTGCTTAGGGCTACATCAACAGCAAACAAACCATAGAGATAGAACTTTAAACTGCTTTATTGTGTCAAGTTTCAAAGAGCTAGCACAAACCGTGTTTGATTTAGAGTTCCAAATACCTGTATCCCTATAGGAGAAAACAGAGTGAAACCTAAAAATGAAAACGGTTACTGCAAACGAACGTTTTAACCTAGAAGAACGAAATTTGGTGAGCCAAGTGGTTTTGGTGTACTGATCATTACCTGAAAGAATCATCAAGATTGGGTGAACAAATGTTTGCTGAGATTTCAGGCAACTCGTAGTTTTTTGGAAGCTTTGCAACCCCTTTCCATCAAAGTGATTTTTGCCAGTCTCTGCTTAGGGCTACATCAACAGCAAACAAACCATAGAGATAGTACTTGAAACTGCTTTATTGTGTCAAGTTTAAAAGAGCTAGCACAAACCGTGTTTGATTTAGAGTTCCAAATACATGTATCCCTATAGGAGAAAACCGAGTGAAACCTAAAAATGAAAACGGTTACTGAAAACGAACGATTTAACCTAGAAGAACGAAATTTGGTGAGCCAAGTGGTTTTGGTGTACTGATCATTACCTGAAAGAATCATCAAGATTGGGTGAACAAATGTTTGCGGAGATTTCAGGCAACTCGTAGTTTTTTGGAAGCTTGGCAACCCCTTTCCATCTAAATGATTTTCGCCAGTCTCTGCTTAGGGCTACATCAACAGCAAACAAACAATAGAGATAGAACTTGAAACTGCTTTATTGTGTCAAGTTTCAAAGAGCTAGCACAAACAGTGTTTGATTTAGAGTTCCAAATACATGTATCCCTATAGGAGAAAACAGAGTGAAACCTAAAAATGAAAACGGTTACTGCAAACGAACGGTTTAACCTAGAAGAACGAAATTTGGTCAGCCAAGTGGTTTTGGTGTACTGATCATTACCTGAAAGAATCATCAAGATTCGGTGAACAAATGTTTGCTGAGATTTCAGGCAACTCGTAGTTTTTTGGAAGCTTGGCAACCCCTTTCCATCAAAGTGATTTTCGCCAGTCTCTGCTTAGGGCTACATCAACAGCAAACAAACCATAGAGATAGTACTTGAAACTGCTTTATTGTGTCAAGTTTCAAAGAGCTAGCACAAACCGTGTTTGATTTAGAGTTCCAAATACATGTATCCCTATAGGAGAAAACAGAGTGAAACCTAAAAATGAAAACGGTTACTGCAAACGAACGGTTTAACCTAGAAGAACGAAATTTGGTGAGCCAAGTGGTTTTGGTGTACTGATCATTACCTGAAAGAATCATCAAGATTGGGTGAACAAATGTTTGCTGAGATTTCAGGCAACTCGTAGTTTTTTGGAAGTTTGGCAACCCCTTTCCATCAAAGTGATTTTCGCCAGTCTCTGCTTAGGGCTACATCAACAGCAAACAAACCATAGAGATAGAACTTGAAACTGCTTTATTGTGTCAAGTTTCAAAGAGCTAGCACAAACAGTGTTTGATTTAGAGTTTCAAATACATGTATCCCTATAGGAGAAAACAGAGTGAAACCTAAAAATGAAAACGGTTACTGCAAACGAACGGTTTAACCTAGAAGAACGAAATTTGGTGAGCCAAGTGGTTTTGGTGTACTGATCATTACCTGAAAGAATCATCAAGATTGGGGTGAACAAATGCTTGCTGAGATTTCAGGCAACTCGTAGTTTTTTGGAAGCTTGGCAACCCCTTTCCATCAAAGTGATTTTCGCCAGTCTCTGCTTAGGGCTACATCAACAGCAAACAAACCATAGAGATAGTACTTGAAACTGCTTTATTGTGTCAAGATAAAAACAGCTAGCACAAACCGTGTTTGACTTAGAGTTCCAAATACATGTATCCCTATAGGAGAAAACAGAGTGAAACCTAAAAATGAAAACGGTTACTGCAAACGAACGGTTTAACCTAGAAGAACGAAATTTGGTGAGCCAAGTGGTTTTGGTGTACTGATCATTACCTGAAAGAATCATCAAGATTGGGTGAAAAAATGTTTGCTGAGATTTCAGGCAACTCGTAGTTTTTTGGAAGCTTGGCAACCCCTTTCCATCAAAGTGATTTTCGCCAGTCTCTGCTTAGGGCTACATCAACGGCAAACAAACCATAGAGATAGTACTTGAAACTGCTTTATTGTGTCAAGTTTCAAAGAGCTAGCAAAAACCGTGTTTGATTTAGAGTTCCAAATACATGTATCCCTATAGGAGAAAACAGAGTGAAACCTAAAAATGAAAACGGTTACTGCAAATGAACGGTTTAACCTAGAAGAACGAAATTTGGTGAGCCAAGTGGTTTTGGTGTACTGATCATTATCTGAAAGAATCATCAAGATTGGGTGAACAAATGTTTGCTGAGATTTCAGGCAACTCGTAGTTTTCTGGAAGCTTGGCAACCCCATTCCATCAAAGTGATTTTCGCCAGTCTCTGCTTAGGGCTACATCAACAGGAAACAAACCATAGAGATAGTACTTGAAACTGCTTTATTGTGTCAAGTTTCAAAGAGCTAGCACAAACCGTGTTTGATTTAGAGTTCCAAATACATGTATCCCTATAGGAGAAAACAGAGTGAAACCTAAAAATGAAAACGGTTACTGCAAACGAACGGTTTTACCTAGAAGAAAGAAATTTGGTGAGCCAAGTGGTTTTGGTGTACTGATCATTACCTGAAAGAATCATCAAGATTGGGTGAACAAAAGTTTGCTGAGATTTCAGGCAACTCGTAGTTTTTTGGAAGCTTGGCAACCCTTTCCATCAAAGTGATTTTCGCCAGTCTCTGCTTAGGGCTACATCAACAGCAAACAAACCACAGAGATAGAACTTTAAACTGCTGTATTGTGTCAAGTTTCAAAGAGGTAGTACAAACCGTCTTTCATTTAGAGGTCCAAATACATGTATCCCTATTGGAGAAAACAGAGTGAAACCTAAAAATGAAAACGGTTACTGCAAACGAACGGTTTAACCTAGAAGAACGAAATTTGGTGAGCCAAGTGGTTTTCGTGTACTGATCATTACCAGAAAGAATCATCAAGATTGGGTGAAAAAATGTTTGCTGAGATTTCAGGCAACTCGTAGTTTTTTTGAAGCTTGGCAACGCCTTTATATCAAAGTGATTTTCGCCAGTCTCTGCTTAGGGCTACATCAACAGCAAACAAACCATAGAGATAGAACTTGAAACTGCTTTATTGTGTCAAGTTTCAAAGAGCTAGCACAAACCGTGTTTGATTTAGAGTTCCAAATACATGTATCCCTATAGGAGAAAACAGAGTGAAACCTAAAAATAAAAACGGTTACTGCAAACGAACGGTTTAACTTAGAAGAACGAAATTTGGTGAGTCAAGTGGTTTTGGTGTACTGATCATTACCTGAAAGAATCATCAAGATTGGGTGAACAAATGTTTGCTGAGATTTCAGGCAACTCATAGTTTTTTGAAAGCTTGGCAACCCCTTTCCATCAAAGTGATTTTAGCCAGTCTTTGCTTAGGGCTACATCAACAGCAAACAAACCATAGAGATAGAACTTTAAACTGCTTTATTGTGTCAAGTTTCAAAGAGCTAGCACAAACCGTGTTTGATTTAGAGTTCCAAATACATGTATCCCTATAGGAGAAAACAGAGTGAAACCTAAAAATGAAAACGGTTACTGCAAACGAACGGTTTAACCTAGAAGAACGAAATTTGGTGAGTCAAGTGGTTTTGGTGTACTGATCATTACCTGTAAGAATCATCAAGATTGGGTGAAAAAATGTTTGCTGAGATTTCAGGCAACTCGTAGTTTTTTGGAAGCTTGGCAACCCCTTTCCATCAAAGTGATTTTTGCCAGTCTCTGCTTAGGGCTACATCAACAGCAAACAAACCATAGAGATAGAACTTTAAACTGCTTTATTGTGTCAAGTTTCAAAAAGCTAGCACAAACCATGTTTGATTTAGAGTTCCAAATACCTGTATCCCTATAAGAGAAAACAGAGTGAAACCTAAAAATGAAAACGGTTACTGCAAACGAACGGTTTAACCTAGAAGAACGAAATTTGGTGAGCCAAGTTGTTTTGGTGTACTGATCATTACCTGAAAGAATCATCAAGATTCGGTGAACAAATGTTTGCTGAGATTTCAGGCAACTCGTAGTTTTTTTGAAGCTTGGCAACCGCTTTCCATCAAAGTGATATTCACCAGTCTCTGCTTAGGGCTACATCAACAGCAAACAAACCATAGAGATAGAACTTGAAACTGATTTATTGTGTCAAGTTTCAAAGAGCTAGCACAAACCGTGTTTGATTTAGAGTTCCAAATACATGTATCCCTATAGGAGAAAACAGAGTGAAACCTAAAAATGAAAACGGTTACTGCAAACGAACGGTTTAACCTAGAAGAACGAAATTTGGTGAGTCAAGTGGTTTTGGTGTACTGATCATTACCTGAAAGAATCATCAAGATTGGGTGAAAAAATGTTTGCTGAGATTTCAGGCAACTCGTAGTTTTTAGCTTGGCAACCCCTTTCCATCAAAGTGATTTTCGCCAGTCTCTGCTTAGGGCTACATCAACAGCAAACAAACCATAGAGATAGAACTTTAAACTGCTTTATTGTGTCAAGTTTCAAAGAGCTAGCACAAACCGTGTTTGATTTAGAGTTCCAAATACCTGTATCCCTATAGGAGAAAACAGAGTGAAACCTAAAAATGAAAACGGTTACTGCAAACGAACGGTTTAACCTAGGAGAAAGAAATTTGGTGAGGCAAGTGGTTTTGGTGTACTGATCATTACCTGAAAGAATCATAAAGATTGGGTGAAAAAATGATTGCTGAGATTTCAGGCAACTTGTAGTTTTTTGGAAGCTTGGCAACCTCTTTCCATCAAAATGATTTTCGCCAGTCTGTGCTCGGGGCTACATCAACAGCAAACAAATCATAGAGATAGAACTTGAAACTGCTTTATTGTGTCAAGTTTCAAAGAGCTAGCACAAACCGTGTTTGATTCAGTGTTCCAAATACATGTATCCCTATAGGAGTAAACAGAGTGAAACCTAAAAATGAAAACGGTTACTTCAAATGAACGGTTTATCCTAGAAGAACGAAATTTGGTGAGCCAAGTGGTTTTGGTGTACTGATCATTACCTGAAAGAATCATCAAGATTGGGTGAAAAAATGGTGGCTGAGATTTCAGGCAACTCGTAGTTTTTTGTAAGCTTGGCAACCCCTTTCCATCAAAGTGATTTTCGCCAGTCTCTGCCTAGGGCTACATCAACAGGAAACAAACCATAGAGATAGAACTTGAAACTGCTTTATTGTGTCAAGTTTCAAAGAGCTAGTACAAACCGTGTTTGATTTAGAGTTCCAAATACATGTATCCCTATAGGAGTAAACAGAGTGAAACCTAAAAATGAAAACGGTTACTGCAAACGAACGGTTTAACCTAGAAGAACGAAATTTGGTGAGCCAAGTGGTTTTGGTGTACTGATCAATACCTGAAAGAATCATAAAGATTGGGTAAAAAAATGTTTGCTGATATTTCAGGCAACTCGAAGTTTTTTGGAAGCTTGGCAACCCCTTTCCATCAAAGTGATTTTCGCCAGTCTCTGCTTAGGGCTACATCAACAGCAAACAAACCATAGAGATAGAACTTGAAACTGCTTTATTGTGTCAAGTTTCAAAGAGCTAGCACAAACCGTGTTTGATTTAGAGTTCCAAATACATGTATCCCTATACGAGAATACAGAGTGAAACCTAAAAATGTAAACGGTTACTGCAAACGAAAGGTTTAACTTAGGAGAACGAAATTTGGTGAGCCAAGTGGTTTTAGTGTACTGATCATTACCTGAAAGAATCATCAAGATTGGTTGAAAAAATGTTTGCTGAGATTTCAGGATACTCGTAGTTTTTTGGAAGCTTGGCAACCCCTTTCCATCAAAATGATTTTTGCCAGTCTCTGCCTAGGGCTACATCAACAGCAAAAAATCCATAGAGATAGAACTTGAAACTGCTTTATTGTGTCAAGTTTCAAAGAGCTAGCACAAACCGTGTTTGATTTAGAGTTCCAAATACATGTATCCCTATAGGAGAAAACAGAGTGAAACCTAAAAATGAAAACGGTTACTGCAAAAGAACGGTTTAACCTAGAAGAACGAAATTTGGTGAGCCAAGTGGTTTTGGTGTACTGATCATTACCTGAAAGAATCATCAAGATTGGGTGAAAAAATGTTTGCTGAGATTTCAGGCAACTCGTAGTTTTTTGGAAGCTTGTCAACCCCTTTCCATCAAAGTGATTTTCGCCAGTCTCTGCTTAGGGCTACATCAACAGCAAACTAACCATAGAGATAGAACTTGAAACTGCTTTATTGTGTCAAGTTTCAAAGAGCTAGCACAAACCGTGTTTGATTTAGAGTTCCAAATACATGTATCCCTATAGGAGAAAACAGAGTGAAACCTAAAAATGAAAACGGTTACTGCAAACGAACGGTTTAACCTTGAAGAACGAAATTTGGTGAGCCAAGTGGTTTTGGTGTACTGTACTGATCATTACCTGAAAGAATCATCAAGATTGGGTCAAAAAATGTTTGCTGAGATTTCAGGCAACTCGTAGTTTTTTGGAATCTTGGCAACCCCTTTCCATCAAAGTGATTTTCGCCAGTCTCTGCTTAGGGCTACATCAACAGCAAAAAAACCATAGAGATAGAACTTGAAACTGCTTTATTGTGTCAAGTTTCAAAGAGCTAGCACAAACCGTGTTTGATTTAGAGTTCCAAATACATGTATCCCTATAGGAGAATACAGAGTGAAACCTAAAAATGAAAACGGTTACTGAAAACGAACGGTTTAACCTAGAAGAACGAAATTTGGTGAGCCAAGTGGTTTTAATGTACTGATCATTACCTGAAAGAATCATCAAGATTGGGTGAAAAAATGTTTGCTGAGATTTCAGGCAACTCGTAGTTTTTTGGAAGCTTGGCAACCCCTTTCCATTAAAGTGATTTTCGCCAGTCTCTGCTTAGGGCTACATCAACAGCAAACAAACCATAGAGATAGAACTTGAAACTGCTTTATTGTGTCAAGTTTCAAAGAGTTAGCACAAACCGTCTTTCATTTAGAGTTCCAAATACATGTATCCCTATAGGAGAAAACAGAGTGAAACCTAAAAATGAAAACGGTTACTGCAAAAGTACGGTTTAACCTAGAAGAACGATATTTGGTGAGCCAAGTGGTTTTGGTGTACTGATCATTACCTGAAAGAATCATCAAGATTGGGTGAAAAAATGTTTGCTGAGATTTCAGGAAACTCGAAGTTTTTTGGAAGCTTGGCAACCCCTTTCCATCAAAGTGATTTTCACCAGTCTCTGCTTAGGGCTACATCAACAGCAAACAAACCATAGAGATAGAACTTGAAACTGCGTTATTGTGTCAAGTTTCAAAGAGTTAGCACAAACCGTCTTTCATTTAGAGTTCCAAATACATGTATCCCTATAGGAGAAAACAGAGTGAAACCTAAAAATGAAAACGGTTACTGCAAAAGAACGGTTTAACCTAGAAGAACGAAATTTGGTGAGCCAAGTGGTTTTGGTGTACTGATCATTACCTGAAAGAATCATCAAGATATGGTGAAAAAATGTTTGCTGAGATTTCAGGAAACTCGTAGTTTTTTGGAAGCTTGGCAACCCCTTTCCATCAAAGTGATTTTCGCCAGTCTCTGCTTAGGGCTACATCAACAGCAAACAAACCAAAGAGATAGAACTTGAAACTGCATGATTGTGTCAAGTTTCAAAGAGCTAGCACGAACCGTGTTTGATTTAGAGTTCCAAATACATGTATCCCTATAGGAGAAAACAGAGTGAAACCTAAAAATGAAAACGGTTACTGCAAACGAAGGGATTATCCTAGAAGAACTAAATTTGGTGAGCCAAGTGGTTTTGGTGTACTGATCATTACCTGAAAGAATCATCAATATTGCGTGAAAAAATGTTTGCTGAGATTTCAGGCAACTCGTAGTTTTTTGGAAGCTTGGCAACCCCTTTCCATCAAAGTGATTTTCGCCAGTCTCTGCTTAGGGCTACATCAACAGCAAACAAACCATAGAGATAGAACTTGAGACTGCTTTATTGTGTCAAGTTTCAAAGACCTAGCACAAACCGTGTTTGATTTAGAGTTCCAAATACATGTATCCCTATAGGAGAAAACAGAGTGAAACCTAAAAATGAAAACGGTTACTGCAAACGATCGGTTTAACCTAGAAGAACGAAATTTGGTGAGCCAAGTGGTCTTGGTGTACTGATCATTACCTGAAAGAATCATCAAGCTATGGTGAAAAAATGTTTGCTGAGATTTCCGGCAACTCGTAGTTTTTTGCAAGCTGGCAACCCCTTTCCTTCAAAGTGATTTTCGCCAGTCTCTGCTTAGGGCTACATCAACAGCAAACAAACCATAGAGATAGAACTTGAAACTGCTTTATTGTGTCAAGTTTCAAAGAGCTAGCACAAACCGTGTTTGATTTAGAGTTCCAAATACATGTATCCCTATAGGAGAAAACAGAGTGAAACCTAAAAATGAAAACGGTTACTGAAAACGAACGGTTTAAACTAGAAGAACGAAATTTGGTGAGCCAAGTGGTTTTGGTGTACTGATCATTACCTGAAAGAATCATCAAGATTGGGTGAAAAAATATTTGCTGAGATTTCCGGCAACTCGTAGTTTTTTGGAAGCTTGGCAACCCTTTTCCATCAAAGTGATTTTCGCCAGTCTCTGCTTAGGGCTACATCAACAGCAAACAAACCATAGAGATAGAACTTGAAACTGCTTTATTGTGTCAAGTTTCAAAGAGCTAGCACAAACCGTGTTTGATTTAGAGTTCCAAATACATGTAACCCCCCCCCCTATAGGAGAAAACAGAGTGAAACCTAAAAATGAAAACGATTACTGCAAACGAACGGTTTAACCTAGAAGAACGAAATTTGGTGAGCCAAGTGGTTTTGGTGTACTGATCATTACCTGAAAGAATCATCAAGATATGGTGAAAAAATGTTTGCTGAGATTTCAGGCAACTCGTAGTTTTTTGGAAGCTTGGCAACCCCTTTCCATCAATGTGATTTTCGCCAGTCTCTGCTTAGGGCTACATCAACAGCAAACAAACCATAGAGATAGAACTTGAAACTGCTTTATTGAGTCAAGTTTCAAAGAGCTAGCACAAACCGTGTTTGATTTAGAGTTCCAAATACATGTATCCCTATAGGAGAATACAGAGTGAAACCTAATAATGTAAACGGTTACTGCAAACGAACGGTTTAACCTAGGAGAACAAAATTTGGTGAGCCAAGTGGTTTTGGTGTACTGATCATTACCTGAAAGAATCATCAATATTGCGTGAAAAAATGTTTGCTGAGATTTCAGGCAACTCGTAGTTTTTTGGAAGCTTGGCAACCCCTTTCCATCAAAGTGATTTTCGCCAGTCTCTGCTTAGGGCTACATCAACAGCAAACAAACCATAGAGAAAGAACTTGAAACTACTTTATTGTGTCAAGTTTCAAAGAGCTAGCACAAACCGTGTTTGATTTAGAGTTCCAAATACATGTATCCCTATAGGAGAAAACAGAGTGAAACCTAAAAATGAAAACGGTTACTGCAAACGAACGGTTTAACCTGGAAGAACAAAATTTGGTGAGCCAAGTGGTTTTGGTGTACTGATCATTACCTGAAAGAATCATCAAGATTGGGTGAAAAAATGTTTGCTGAGATTTCAGGCAACTCGTTGTTTTTTGGAATCTTGGCAACCCCTTTCCATCAAAGTGATTTTCACAAGTCTCTGCTTACGGCTACATCAACAGCAAAAAAACCATAGAGATAGAACTTGAAACTGCTTTATTGTTTCAAGTTTCAAAGAGCTAGCACAAACCGTGTTTGATTTAGAGTTCCAAATACATGTATCCCTATAGGAGAAAAAAGAGTGAAACCTAAAAATGAAAACGGTTACTGCAAACGAACGGTTTAACCTAGAAGAACGAAATTTGGTGAGCCAAGTGGTTTTGGTGTACTGATCATTACCTGAAAGAATCATCAAGATTGGGTGAAAAAATGTTTGCTGAGGTTTCAGGCAACTCGTAGTTTTTTGGAAGCTTGGCAACCCCTTTCCATCAAAATGATTTTCGCCAGTATCTGCTTAGGGCTACATCAACAGCAAACAAACCATAGAGATAGAACTTGAAACTGCTTTATTGTGTCAAGTTTCAAAGAGCTAGCACAAACCGTGTTTGATTTAGAGTTCCAAATACATGTATCCCTATAGGAGACTACAGAGTGAAACCTAAAAATGTAAACGGTTACTGCAAACGAACGGTTTAACCTAGGAGAACGAAATTTGGTGAGCCTAGTGGTTTTGGTGTACTGATCATTACCTGAAAGAATCATCAAGATTGGGTGAAAAAATGTTTGCTGAGATTTCAGGCAACTCGTAGTTTTTTGGAAGCTTGGCAACCCCTTTCCATCAAAGTGATTTTCGCCAGTCTCTGCTTAGGGCTACATCAACAGCAAACAAACCATAGAGATAGAACTTGAAACTGCTTTAATGTGTCAAGTTTCAAAGAGCTAGCACAAACCGTCTTTCATTTAGAGTTCCAAATACATGTATCCCTATAGGAGAAAACAGAGTGAAACCTAAAAATGAAAACGGTTACTGCAAACGAACGGTTTAACCTAGAAGAACGAAATTTAGTGAGCCAAGTGGTTTTAATGTACTGATCATTACCTGAAAGAATCATCAAGATTGGGTGAAAAAATGTTTGCTGAGATTTCAGGCAACTCGTAGTTTTTTGGAAGCTTGGCAACCCCTTTCCTTTTAAGTGATTTTCGCCAGTCTCTGCTTAGGGCTACATCAACAGCAAACAAACCATAGAGATAGAACTTGAAACTGCTTTATTGTGTCAAGTTTCAAAGAGTTAGCACAACCGTCTTCATTTAGAGTTCAAATACATGTATCCCTATAGGAGAAAACAGAGTGAAACCTAAAAATGAAAACGGTTACTGCAAAAGAACGGTTTAACCTAGAAGAACGAATTAGGTGAGCCAAGTGGTTTTGTGTACTGATCATTACCTGAAAGAATCATCAAGATTGGGTGTAAAAATGTTTGCTGAGATTTCAGGCAACTTGTAGTTTTTTGGAAGCTTGGTAACCCTTTTCCATCAAAGTGATTTTCGCCAGTCTCTGCTTAGGGCTACAACAACAGCAAACAAACCATAGAGATATTACTTGAAACTGCTTTATTGTGTCAAGTTTCAAAGAGCTAGCTCAAACCTTCTTTTCATTTAGAGTTCCAAATACATGTATCCCTATAGGAGAAAACAGAGTGAAACCTAAAAATGAAAACGGTTACTGCAAACGAACGGTTTAACCTAGAAGAACGAAATTTGGTGAGGCAAGTGGTTTTGGTGTACTGATCATTACCTGAAAGTATCATCAAGATTTGGTGAAAAAATGTTTGCTGAGATTTTAGGCAACTCGTAGTTTTTCGGAAGCTTGGCAACCCCTTTCAATCAAGTGATTTTCGCCAGTCTCTGCTTAGGGATACATCAACAGCAAACAAACCATAGAGAGAGAACTTGAAACTGCTTTATTGTGTCAAGTTTCAAAGAGCTAGCACAAACCGTGTTTGATTTAGAGTTCCAAATACATGTATCCCTATAGGAGAAAACAGAGTGAAACCTAAAAATGAAAACGGTTACTGCAAACGAACGGTTTAACCTAGAAGAACGAAATTTGGTTAGCCAACTGGTTTTGGTGTACTGATCATTACCTGAAAGTATCATCAAGATTTGGTGAAAAAATGTTTGCTGAGATTTTAGGCAACTCGTAGTTTTTCGGAAGCTTGGCAACCCCTTTCAATCAAAGTGATTTTCGCCAGTCTCTGCTTAGGGATACATCAACAGCAAACAAACCATAGAGAGAGAACTTGAAACTGCTTTATTGTGTCAAGTTTCCAAAGAGCTAGCACAAACCCGTGTTTGATTTAGAGTTCCAAATACATGTATCCCTATAGGAGAAAACAGAGTGAAACCTAAAAATGAAAACGGTTACTGCAAACGAACGGTTTAACATAGAAGAACGAAATTTGGTGAGCCAACTGGTTTTGGTGTACTGATCATTACCTGAAAGAATCATCAAGATTGGGTGAAAAAATGTTTGCTGAGGTTCAGGCAACTCGTAGTTTTTTGGAAGCTTGGCAACCCCTTTCCATCAAAGTGATTTTCGCCAGTATCTGCTTAGGGCTACATCAACAGCAAACAAACCATAGAGATAGAACTTGAAACTGCTTTATTGTGTCAAGTTTCAAAGAGCTAGCACAAACCGTGTTTGATTTAGAGTTCCAATACATGTATCCCTATAGGAGAATACAGAGTGAAACCTAAAAATGTAAACGGTTACTGCAAACGAACGGTTTAACCTAGGAGAACGAAGTTTGGTGAGCCTAGTGGTTTTGGTGTACTGATCATTACCTGAAAGAATCATCAAGATTGGGTGAAAAAAATGTTTGCTGAGATTTCAGGCAACTCGTAGTTTTTTGGAAGCTTGGCAACCCCTTTCTATTAAAGTGATTTTCGCCAGTCTCTGCTTAGGGCTACATCAACAGCAAACAAACCATAGAGATAGAACTTGAAACTGCTTTATTGTGTCAAGTTTCAAAGAGTTAGCACAAACCGTCTTTCATTTAGAGTTCCAAATACATGTATCCCTATAGGAGAAAACAGTGTGAAACCTAAAATGAAAACGGTTACTGCAAAAGAACGTTTAACCTAGAAGAACGAAATTAGGTGAGCCAAGTGGTTTTGGTGTACTGATCATTACCTGAAAGAATCATCAAGATTGGGTGAAAAAATGTTTGCTGAGATTTCAGGCAACTCGTAGTTTTTTGGAAGCTTGGCAACCCCTTTCCTTCAAAGTGATTTTTCGCCAGTCTCTGCTTAGGGCTACATCAACAGCAAACAAACCATAGAGATAGAACTTGAAACTGCTTTATTGTGTCAAGTTTCAAAGAGCTAGCACAAACCGTCTTTCATTTAGAGTTCCAAATACATGTATCCCTATAGGAGAAAACAGAGTGAAACCTAAAAATGAAAACGGTTACTGCAAACGAACGGTTTAACCTAGAAGAACGAAATTTAGTGAGCCAAGTGGTTTTAATGTACTGATCATTACCTGAAAGAATCATCAAGATTGGGTGAAAAATGTTTGCTGAGATTTCAGGCAACTCGTAGTTTTTTGGAAGCTTGGCAACCCCTTTCTATTAAAGTGATTTTCGCCAGTCTCTGCTTAGGCTACATCAACAGCAAACAAACCATAGAGATAGAACTTGAAACTGCTTTATGTGTCAAGTTTCAAAGAGTTAGCACAAACCGTCTTTCATTTAGAGTTCCAAATACATGTATCCCTATAGGAGAAAACAGAGTGAAACCTAAAAATGAAAACGGTTACTGCAAAAGAACGGTTTAACCTAGAAGAACGAAATTAGGTGAGCCAAGTGGTTTTGGTGTAGTGATCATTACCTGAAAGAATCATCAAGATTGGGTGTAAAAATGTTTGCTGAGATTTCAGGCAACTCGTAGTTTTTTGGAAGCTTGGCAACCCTTTTCCATCAAAGTGATTTTCGCCAGTCTCTGCTTAGGGCTACAACAACAGCAAACAAACCATAGAGATATTACTTGAAACTGCTTTATTGTGTCAAGTTTCAAAGAGCTAGCTCAAACCTTCTTTCATTTAGAGTTCCAAATACATGTATCCCTATAGGAGAAAACAGAGTGAAACCTAAAAATGAAAACGGTTACTGCAAACGAACGGTTTAACCTAGAAGAACGAAATTTGGTGAGCCAAAGTGGTTTTGGTGTACTGATCATTACCTGAAAGAATTATCAAGATAGGGTGTAAAAATGTTTGCTGAGATTTCAGGCAACTCGTAGTTTTTCGGAAGCTTGGCAACCCCTTTCAATCAAAGTGATTTTCGCCAGTCTCTGCTTAAGGGTACATCAACAGCAAACAAACCATAGAGAGAGAACTTGAAACTGATTTATTGTGTCAAGTTTCAAAGAGCTAGCACAAACCGTGTTTGATTTAGAGTTCCAAATACATGTATCCCTATAGGAGAAAACAGAGTGAAACCTAAAAATGAAAACGGTTACTGCAAACGAACGGTTTAACCTAGAAGAACGAAATTTGGTGAGCCAAGTGGTTTTGGTGTACTGATCATTACTGAAAGAATCATCAAGATTGGGTCAAAAAATGTTTGCTGAGATTTCAGGCAACTCGTAGTTTTTTGGAAGCTTGGCAACTCCTTTCCTAAAAGTGATTTTCGCCAGTCTCTGCTTAGGGCTACATCAACAGCAAACAAACCATAGAGATAGAACTTGAAACTGCTTTACAGTGTCAAGTTTCAATGAGCTAGCACAAACCGTTTTTGATTTAGAGTTCCAAATACATGTATCCCTATAGGAGAAAACAGAGTGAAACCTAAAAATGAAAACGGTTACTGCAAATGAACGGTTTAACCTAGAAGAACGAAATTTGGTGAGCCAAGTGGTTTTGGTGTACTGATCATTACCTGAAAGAATCATCAAGATTGGGTGAAAAAATGTCTCCTGAGATTTCAGGCAACTCGAAGTTTTTTGGAAGCTTGGCAACCCCTTTCCATCAAAGTGATTTTCGCCAGTCTCTGCTTAGGGCTACATCAACAGCAAACAAACCATAGAGATAGAACTTGAAACTGCTTTATTGTGTCAAGTTTCAAAGAGCTAGCCCAAACCGTGTTAGATTTAGAGTTCCAAATACATGTATCCCTATAGGAGAATACAGAGTGAAACCTAAAAATGTAAACGGTTACTGCAAACGAACGGTTTAACCTAGGAGAACGAAATTTGGTGAGCCTAGTGGTTTTGGTGTACTGATCATTACCTGAAAGAATCATCAAGATTGGGTGAAAAAATGTTTGCTGAGATTTCAGGCAACTCATAGTTTTTTGGAAGCTTGGCAACCCCTTTCCATCAAAGTGATTTGTGCCAGTCTCTGCTTAGGGCTACATCAACAGCAAACAAACCTAGAGATAGAACTTGAAACTGCTTTAATGTGTCAAGTTTCAAAGAGCTAGCACAAACCGTCTTTCATTTAGAGTTCCAAATACATGTATCCCTATAGGAGAAAACAGAGTGAAACCTAAAAATGAAAACGGTTACTGCAAACGAACGGTTTAACCTAGAAGAACGAAATTTGGTGAGCCAAGTGGTTTTGGTGTACTGATCATTACTGAAAGAATCATCAAGATTGGGTCAAAAAATGTTTGCTGATATTTCAGGCAACTCGTAGTTTTTTGGAAGCTTGGCAACTCCTTTCCTAAAAGTGATTTTCGCCAGTCTCTGCTTAGGGCTACATCAACAGCAAACAAACCATAGAGATAGAACTTGAAACTGCTTTATAGTGTCAAGTTTCAATGAGCTAGCACAAACCGTTTTTGATTTAGAGTTCCAAATACATGTATCCCTATAGGAGAAAACAGAGTGAAACCTAAAAATGAAAACGGTTACTACAAATGAACGGTTTAACCTAGAAGAACGAAATTTGGTGAGCCAAGTGGTTTTGGTGTACTGATCATTACCTGAAAGAATCATCAAGATTGGGTGAAAAAATGTCTGCTGAGATTTCAGCAACTCGAAGTTTTTTGGAAGCTTGGCAACCCCTTTCCATCAAAGTGATTTTCCCCAGTCTCTGCTTAGGGCTACATCAACAGCAAACAAACCATAGAGATAGAACTTGAAACTGCTTTATTGTGTCAAGTTTCAAAGAGCTAGCACAAACCGTGTTAGATTTAGAGTTCCAAATACATGTATCCCTATAGGAGAATACAGAGTGAAACCTAAAAATGTAAACGGTTACTGCAAACGAACGGTTTAACCTAGGAGAACGAAATTTGGTGAGCCTAGTGGTTTCGTGTACTGATCATTACCTGAAAGAATCATCAAGATTGGGTGAAAAAATGTTGCTGAGATTTCAGGCAACTCATAGTTTTTTGGAAGCTTGGCAACCCCTTTCCATCAAAGTGATTTTCGCCAGTCTCTGCTTAGGGCTACATCAACAGCAAACAAACCATAGAGATAGAACTTGAAACTGCTTCAATGTGTCAAGTTTCAAAGAGCTAGCACAAACCGTCTTTCATTTAGAGTTCCAAATACATGTATCCCTATAGGAGAAAACAGAGTGAAACCTAAAAATGAAAACGGTTACTGCAAACGAACGGTTTATCCTAGAAGAACGAAATTGGGTGAGCCAAGTTGTTTTGGTGTACTGATCATTACCTGAAAGAATCATCAAGATTGGGTGAAAAAATGTTTGCTGAGATTTCAGGCAACTCGTAGTTTTTGGAAGCTTGACAACCCTTTTCCAACAAAGTGATTTTCGCCAGTCTCTGCTTAGGGCTACAACAACAGCAAACAAACCATGGAGATAGAACTTGAACCTGCTTTATTGTGTCAAGTTTCAAAGAGCTAGCTCAAACCTTCTTTCATTTAGAGTTCCAAATACATGTATCCCTATAGGAGAAAACAGAGTGAAACCTAAAAATGAAAACGGTTACTGCAAACGAACAGTTTAACCTAGAAGAAAGAAATTTGGTGAGCCAAGTGGTTTTGGTGTACTGATCATTACTGAAAGTATCATCAAGATTTGGTGAAAAAAATGTTTGCTGAGATTTCAGGCAACTCGTAGTTTTTCGGAAGCTTGGCAACCCCTTTCAATCAAAGTGATTTTCGCCAGTCTCTGCTTAGGGGTACATCAACAGCAAACAAACCATAGAGATAGAACTTGAAACTGCTTTATAGTGTCAAGTTTCAATGAGATAGCACAAACCGTGTTTGATTTAGAGTTCCAAATATATGTATCCCTATAGGAGAAAACAGAGTGAAACCTAAAAATGAAAACGGTTACTGCAAATGAACGGTTTAACATAGAAGAACGAAATTTGGTGAGCCAAGTGGTATTGGTGTACTGATCATTACTGAAAGAATCATCAAGATTGGGTCAAAAAATGTTTGCTGATATTTCAGGCAACTCGTAGTTTTTTTGGAAGCTTGGCAACTCCTTTCCTAAAAGTGATTTTCGCCAGTCTCTGCTTAGGGCTACATCAACAGCAAACAAACCATAGAGATAGAACTTGAAACTGCTTTATTGTGTCAAGTTTCAAGAGGTAGCACAAACCGTGTTTGATTTCAAGTTCCAAATACATGTATCCCTATAGGAGAAAACAGAGTGAAACCTAAAAATGTAAACGGTTACTGCAAACGAACGATTTAACCTAGGAGAACGCAATTTGGTGAGGCAAGTGGTTTTGGTGTACTGATCATTACCTGAAAGAATCATCAAGATTGGGTGAAAAAATGTTTGCTGAGATTTCAGGCAACTCGTAGTTTTTTGGAAGCTTGACAACCCCTTTTCCAACAAAGTGATTTTCGCCAGTCTCTGCTTAGGGCTACAACAACAGCAAACAAACCATGGAGATAGAACTTGAAACTGCTTTATTGTGTCAAGTTTCAAAGAGCTAGCTCAAACCTTCTTTCATTTAGAGTTCCAAATACATGTATCCCTATAGGAGAAAACAGAGTGAAACCTAAAAATGAAAACGGTTACTGCAAACCAACAGTTTAACCTAGAAGAAAGAAATTTGGTGAGCCAAGTGGTTTTGGTGTACTGATCATTACTGAAAGTATCATCAAGATTTGGTGAAAAAATGTTTCCTGAGATTTCAGGCAACTCGTAGTTTTTCGGAAGCTTGGCAACCCCTGTCAATCAAAGTGATTTTCGCCAGTCTCTGCTTAGGGGTACATCAACAGCAAACAAACCATAGAGATAGAACTTGAAACTGCTTTATACTGTCAAGTTTCAATGAGATAGCACAAACCGTGTTTGATTTAGAGTTCCAAATACATGTATCCCTATAGGAGAAAACAGAGTGAAACCTAAAAATGAAAACGGTTACTGCAAATGAACGGTGTAACATAGAAGAACGAAATTTGGTGAACCAAGTGGTATTGGTGTACTGATCATTACTGAAAGAATCATCAAGATTGGGTCAAAAAATGTTTGCTGATATTTCAGGCAACTCGTAGTTTTTTTGGAAGCTTGGCAACTCCTTTCCTAAAAGTGATTTTCGCCAGTCTCTGCTTAGGGCTACATCAACAGCCAACAAACCATAGAGATAGAACTTGAAACTGCTTTATTGTGTCAAGTTTCAAAGAGCTAGCACAAACCGTGTTTGATTTCAAGTTCCAAATACATGTATCCCTATAGGAGAAAACAGAGTGAACCTAAAAATGTAAACGGTTACTGCAAACGAACGATTTAACCTAGGAGAACGCAATTTGGTGAGGCAAGTGGTTTTGGTGTACTGATCATTACCTGAAAGAATCATCAAGATTGGGTGAAAAATGTTTGCTGAGATTTCAGGCAACTCGTAGTTTTTTGGAAGCTTGTCAACCCCTTTCCATCAAAGTGATTTTCGCCAGTCTCTGCTTATGGCTACATCAACAGCAACAAACCATAGAGGTAGAACTTGAAACTGCTTTATTGTGTCAAGTTTCAAAGAGCTAGCACAAACCGTCTTTCATTTAGAGTTCCAAATACATGTATCCCTTAAGAGAAAACAGAGTGAAACCTAAAAATGAAAACGGTTACTGCAAAAGAACGGTTTAACCTAGGAGAACAACGAAATTTGGTGAGGCAAGTGGTTTTGGTGTACTGATCATTACCTGAAAGAATCATCAAGATATGGTGAAAAAATGTTTGCTGAGGTTTCAGGCAACTCGTAGTTTTTTGGAAGCTTGGCAACCCCTTTCCATCAAAGTGATTTTCGCCAGTATCTGCTTAGGGCTACATCAACAGCAAACAAACCATAGAGATAGAACTTGAAACTGTTTTATTGTGTCAAGTTTCAAAGAGCTAGCACAAACCGTGTTTGATTTAGAGTTCCAAATACATGTATCCCTATAGGAGAATACAGAGTGAAACCTAAAAATGTAAACGCTTACTGCAAACGAATGGTTTAACCTAGGAGAACGAAATTTGGTGAGCCTAGTGGTTTTGGTGTACTGATCATTACCTGAAAGAATCATCAAGATTGGGTGAAAAAATGTTTGCTGAGATTTCAGGCAACTCGTAGTTTTTTGGAAGCTTGACAACCCTTTTCCAACAAAGTGATTTTCGCCAGTCTCTGCTTAGGGCTACAACAACAGCAAACAAACCATGGAGATAGAACTTGAAACTGCTTTATTGTGTCAAGTTTCAAAGAGCTAGCTCAAACCTTCTTTCATTTAGAGTTCCAAATACATGTATCCCTATAGGAGAAAACAGAGTGAAACCTAAAAATGAAAACGGTTACTGCAAACGAACAGTTTAACCTAGAAGAAAGAAATTTGGTGAGCCAAGTGGTTTTGGTGTACTGATCATTACTGAAAGAATCATCAAGATTGGGTCAAAAAATGTTTGCTGATATTTCAGGCAACTCGTAGTTTTTTGGAAGCTTGGAAACTCCTTTCCTAAAAGTGATTTTCGCCAGTCTCTGCTTAGGGCTACATCAACAGCAAACAAACCATAGAGATAGAACTTGAAACTGCTTTATAGTGTCAAGTTTCAATGAGCTAGCACAAACCGTGTTTGATTTAGAGTTCCAAATACATGTATCCCTATAGGAGAAAACAGAGTGAAACCTAAAAATGAAAACGGTTACTGCAAATGAACGGTTTAACCTAGAAGAACGAAATTTGGAGAGCCAAGTGGTTTTGGTGTACTGATCATTACCTGAAAGAATCATCAAGATTGGGTGAAAAAATGTCTGCTGAGATTTCAGGCAACTCCAAGTTTTTTGGAAGCTTGGCAACCCCTTTCCATCAAAGTGATTTTCGCCAGTCTCTGCTTAGGGCTACATCAACAGCAAACAAACCATAGAGATAGAACTTGAAACTGCTTTATTGTGTCAAGTTTCAAAGAGCTAGCACAAACCGTGTTTGATTTAGAGTTCCAAATACATGTATCCCTATAGGAGAATACAGAGTGAAACCTAAAAATGTAAACGGTTACTGCAAACGAACGATTTAACCTAGGAGAACGAAATTTGGTGAGGCAAGTGGTTTTGGTGTACTGATCATTACCTGAAAGAATCATCAAGATTGGGTGAAAAAATGTTTGCTGAGATTTCAGGCAACTCGTAGTTTTTGGAAGCTTGTCAACCCCTTTCCATCAAAGTGATTTTCGCCAGTCTCTGCTTATGGCTACATCAACAGCAAACAAACCATAGAGATAGAACTTGAAACTGCTTTATTGTGTCAAGTTTCAAAGAGCTAGCACAAACCGTCTTTCATTTAGAGTTCCAAATACATGTATCCCGTAGGAGAAAACAGAGTGAAACCTAAAAATGAAAACGGTTACTGCAAAAGAACGGTTTAACCTAGGAGAACGAAATTTGGTGAGGCAAGTGGTTTTGGTGTACTGATCATTACCTGAAAGAATCATCAAGATTGGGTGAAAAAATGTTTGCTGAGGTTTCAGGCAACTCGTAGTTTTTTGGAAGCTTGGCAACCCCTTTCCATCAAAGTGATTTTCGCCAGTATCTGCTTAGGGCTACATCAACAGCAAACAATCCATAGAGATAGAACTTGAAACTGTTTTGTTGTGTCAAGTTTCAAAGAGCTAGCACAAACCGTGTTTGATTTAGAGTTCCAAATACATGTATCCATATAGGAGAATACAGAGTGAAACCTAAAAATGTAAACGCTTACTGCAAACGAATGGTTTAACCTAGGAGAACGAAATTTGGTGAGCCTAGTGGTTTTGGTGTACTGATCATTACCTGAAAGAATCATCAAGATTGGGTGAAAAAATGTTTGCTGAGATTTCAGGCAACTCGTAGTTTTTTGGAAGCTTGACAACCCTTTTCCAACAAAGTGATTTTTGCCAGTCTCTGCTTAGGGCTACAACAACAGCAAACAAACCATGGAGAAAGAACTTGAAACTGCTTTATTGTGTCAAGTTTCAAAGAGCTAGCTCAAACCTTCTTTCATTTAGAGTTCCAAATACATGTATCCCTATAGGAGAAAACAGAGTGAAACCTAAAAATGAAAACGGTTACTGCAAACGAACAGTTTAACCTAGAAGAAAGAAATTTGGTGAGCCAAGTGGTTTTGGTGTACTGATCATTACTGAAAGAATCATCAAGATTGGGTCAAAAAATGTTTGTTGATATTTCAGGCAACTCGTAGTTTTTTGGAAGCTTGGCAACTCCTTTCCTAAAAGTGATTTTCGCCAGTCTCTGCTTAGGGCTACATCAACAGCAAACAAACCATAGAGATAGAACTTGAAACTGCTTTATAGTGTCAAGTTTCAATGAGCTAGCACAAACCGTGTTTGATTTAGAGTTCCAAATACATGTATCCCTATAGGAGAAAACAGAGTGAAACCTAAAAATGAAAACGGTTACTGCAAATGAACGGTTTAACCTAGAAGAACGAAATTTGGTGAGCCAAGTGGTTTTGGTGTACTGATCATTACCTGAAAGAATCATCAAGATTGGGTGAAAAAATGTCTGCTGAGATTTCAGGCAACTCGAAGTTTTTTGGAAGCTTGGCCACCCCTTTCCATCAAAGTGATTTTCGCCAGTCTCTGCTTAGGGCTACATCAACAGCAAACAAACCATAGAGATAGAACTTGAAACTGCTTTATTGTGTCAAGTTTCAAAGAGCTAGCACAAACCGTGTTTGATTTAGAGTTCCAAATACATGTATCCCTATAGGAGAATACAGAGTGAAACCTAAAAATGTAAACGGTTACTGCAAACGTACGATTTAACCTAGGAGAACGAAATTTGGTGAGGCAAGTGGTTTTGGTGTACT
>NW_027521723.1:0-57220 GCF_052094955.1 Ictidomys tridecemlineatus
AACGGTCTGTCTGCACCCCAGTCTCCAACCTCTGCTCTCTGCAACAGTCCTTCTGCACCCCAGTCTCCAAACTCTGCTCTCTGTAACAATTCTTCTGCACCTCAGTCTCCAAACTCTGCTCTATGTAACAAGACTTCTGCACCTCAGTCTTACACCTCTCCTGTCTGCACGGTATTTCTACACCTCAGTCTCCAACCTCTTCTCTCCGTAAGATCCTTCAGCAACCCTGTCTCCAAATTCTGCTCTCTATAACAGTTCTTCTGCACGCCAGGCTCCAAACACTTCTCTCTGTAACAGGCCTTCTGCACTCCAGTGTCCAAACTCTGCTCTCTGTAGCAGACCTTCTGCACCCCAGTCTCCAAAATCTGCTCTCTACAACAGTCATTCTGCACCTCAGTCTCCAAATTCTGCTCTCTGTAAAATGCTTCTGCACCCCTGTATCCAACCTCTGCTCTCTGCAACAGTCTTTCTCTACCCCAGTCTCCAACCTATTCTCTCTTCAAGAGTTCTTCTGGACACTGGTTACCAACATCTGCTCTCTGCAACAGTCCATCTGCACCCCAGTCTCCAACATCAGCTGTCTGCAACAGTTCTCCTGCACCTCAGTCTGAATACTCTTCTCTCTGCAATGACCCTTCTGCACCCCAGTCTCATACCTCGGCTCTCTGTAACAGTCTTCCTGCACCTCAGTCTCCCAACTCTGCTCTTTGTAAGATCCTTCTTCAACCCAGTCTTTAAATTCTGCACTTTTTATCTGTCCCTCTTCACAACAGTCTTCGAATTCTGCTCTCTGTAACAGGACTTTTGCAACCCAGTGTCCAACTTCTGCTCTCTGTAACAGGACTTCTGCACCCCAGTCTCCAACCTCTTCTATCTGCAATGATTCTTCTGTACCCCAGTCTCCAACATATGCTCTCTGCAACACTCGTTTTAAACCCCAGTCTCCAATCTCTGCTCTCTGTAAGATCCAACTGAACCCCAGTCTCCAACCTATGCTCTCTGCAACAGTCCTTCTGCACCCCAGTCTCCAACCTCTGCTCTCCGCAAGAGTCATTCTGCACCCCAGTCTCCAAACTCTGCTCTTTGAAACAGTCCTTCTGCACCCTAGTTACCAACACCTGCTCTCTGCTACAGTACTTCTGCACCCCAGTCTTCAACCTCTGCTCTCTGTAACAGTCCTCCTGTACTGCAGTATCCAAGCTCTGCTCTCTATAACGGTCTTTCTGCACCCCAGACTCCAATCTCTGCTTTCTGTATCAGTCCTTCTGTAGCCCAGTCTCCAAACTCTGCCCTTTGAAGAGTCCTTCGGCACCTCAGTCTCCAAACTCTGATCTCTGCAGAGTACTTCTGCAACTCAGTCTCCAAATTTTGCTCACTGTTAGATCTTTCTGCACGCCTGTATTTTACCTCTGCTCTCCTAAACTGTCCTTCTGCACCTGAGTTTCCAAACTTTGCTCTCTGTAACAGGAGTGCCGCACCTCAGTCTCCAATCTCTGCTCCCTGCAACAGTCCTTCTTCACCCCAGTCTCCAACCTCTGCTTTCTACAACAGTTCTTCTGGACCCTAGTTACCAACATCTGCTCTCTGCAACAGTCCTTATACACTCCAGTCTCCAACATCTGCTCTCTGCCACAGTCATTCTGCACCTCAGTCTGAAAACTGTGCTCTCTGCAACGACCCTTCTGCACCCCAGTCTCCTACCTCTGCTCTCTGTAACAGTCCTTCTGCACCTCAGTCTCCCAACTCTGCCCTCTGTTTCATCCTTCTGCAACCAAGTCTTTAAACTCTGCACTTTTTAACAGTCCTTCAGCACAACAGTCTCCAACCTCTGCTCTCTTTAACAGAACTTCTGCCACCAAGTCTCCAAACTCTGCTCTGTGTAACAGGCCTTCTGCACCCCAGTCTCTATCCTCTTCTCTCTGCAACAATTCTTCTCCACCTCAGTCTCCAACTTCTCCTCTCTGCAAAAGTCCTTTTGCACCCGAGTCTCTAAACTCTGCTCACTGTAAAATCCATCTGAACCCCAGTCTCCAACCTCTGCTCTCTGTAACAGTCCTACTGAACCCCAGTCTCCACACTCTGCTCTCTGTATTTGTCCTTCTGCACCCCAGTCTCCAAACTCTGCTATCTGTAACAGTCCTTCTGCACCTCCTTCTCCAACCTCTTTTCTCTGCAACAGTTTTTATTTTCCCCAGTCTCTGAGATCTGCTCTCTGTAACAGTCCTTCTGTACAACAGTGTCCAACCAGTGCTCTCAGTTTCGGTTCTTCTACACCACAGTCTCCAAACTCTTCTTTCTGTATCAGCCTGTCTGAATTCCAGTATCCAACCTCTGTTCTCTGTATCCATCCTTCTGCACCTCAGTCTCCAACTTGTTCTTTCTGTAAGAGTGCTTCTGCATCCCAGTCGCCAACCTCTGCTCTCGGTAAAAGTCCTAAAGCGCAGTCTCCAAACTCTGCTCTCTTTAACGGTACTTCTGCAAACCAAACCAATTTCCAACCTCTGCTTCCTATAACCGTCCTTCTGCACCTCAGTGTATCCAAACTATGCTCTCTGTAACAGTCCTTCAACACCCCACTTTCCAACATCTGGTCTCTGCAACAGTCCTTATGCATTACCGTCTGAAAACTCTGCTGTCTGCAACGAATCTCCTGCACAGCAGTCTCCTACCTCAGGTGTCTGTTACAATCCTTCTGCAGCTCAGTCTCCAACCTCTGTTCTTTGTAAGATCCATCTCAACTCCAGTTTCTTACCTCTGTTCTCTGTAACAGTTCTTCTACACCTCAGTCTCCAACCTCTTCTCTCTGCAACAGTTCTTCTGCACCCCAGTCTCCAACATCTGCTCTCTGTAACAGTCTTTCTGAACCTCAGTCTCCAAACTCTGCTCTCTGGAACAACCTTCTGCACCCCAGTCTTCAAACTCTGCTCTCTGCAATGATGTTTCTGGACCCCAGTCTTCAACGTCTCCTCTCTGCAACAGTCCTTCTGCACCACAGTCTCCGACCTGTGCTCTCTGTAAGATCTTTCTGCACTCCAGTTTCCAAACTCTGCTCTCTAACATTCTTTCTAGACCCCAGTCGCCAACCTTTGCTTTCTGCAAGGGTCCTTCGGCACCCCTGCCTCCAAACTCTGTTCTCTGCAACAGTCTTTCTGCTCCCCATTCTCCAGTATCTGCTCTCTGTAACAATCTTTCTATACCGCAGTCAACAAACTCTGCTCTCTATAACGGTCTTTCTGCACCCCAGTCTCCAAACTCTGCTTTCTATATCAGTCCTTCTGAACCCCAGACGCCAACCTCTATTCTCTGTGTCTATCCTTCTGCACCTCAGTCTCCAACCTGTGCTTTCTGTAACAGTCTTTCTGAACTCCAGTCTTCAATCTATTATACTGCACCTCAGTCTCCAAACTCTGCTCTCTGTTACAGTTTTTCTATACCGCATTCTCCAAACTCTGGTCTCTGTTACGGTCCTTCTGAACCCCAATTTCCAACAAATTCTTTTTATAACAGTCCTTCTACACCTCAGTCTCCAAACTCTGCTCTCTGTAACACTCCTTCTACACCTCAGTCTCCAACCTCTGCTCTCTGTAACAGTCCTTCTGCACCTCAGTCTGACACCTCTGCTCTCTGCATGATCCTTCTGCACCCCAGTCTCCAAACTCTGCTCTCTGTAAGATTCTTCAGCAACCCAGTCTCCAAACTCTGCTCTCTATAACAGGCATTCTGCACCCCAGTCTCCAAACTCTCCTCTCTATAACAGGCCTTCTGCACGCCAGTCTCCAAACTCTTCTCTCTGTAACAGGCCTTCTGCACCCCAGTCTCCAAAATCTACACTGTGCAACGATTTTTCTGCATCCCAGTCTGCAACCTCTGCTCTCTGCAAATGATCTTTCTGCACCCCAGTCTACTACCTCAGATCTCCGCAACAGTTCTTCTGCACCTCTGTCTCAAAATTCTGCTCTCTGTAAGATCTATCTTCATCCAAGTATGCAAACTCTACTCTCTGCAAGAGTCTTTCTGCATCCAAGTTACAACCTCTGTTCTCTGTAACAGGACTTCCGTACCTCAGTCTCCAACCTCTGCTCTCTGCAACAGTCCTTGCGCACCTCAGTCTGAAAACTCTGCTGTCTATAAGAAACTTTCTGCACCCCAGTCTTTTACCTGTGCTGCCTGTAACAGTCCTTCTGCACCTCATTCTCCCAACTCTGCTCTCTGTAAAATACTTCTGCAAACCAGTCTTTAAACTCTGCACTATGTAAATGTCCTTTCACACAACAGTCTCCAACCTCTGCTCTCTGTAACAGGACTTCTGCAACCAGTCTCAAAAATCTGCTTTCTTTAACAGGCGTTCTGCACCCGAGTCTCCAATATCTTCTCTCTGCAACGATTCTTCTCCATATTAGTCTGCAACCTCTGCTCTCTGGAACAGTCCTTTTGCACCACACTCTCCAACCTCTGGCTCTGTAAAATCATTCTGAACCCCACTCTCCAACCTCTGATCTCTGTAACAGTCCTTCTGAACCCAAGTCTCCAAACTCTACTTTCTGTAACAGTCCTTCTGAACCTCAGTCTCCAACTTCTGCTCTCTTAAACAGTCCTTCTTCACCACATTCTCCAAACTCTTCTCTCTGTAACAGTCCTTCTGCACCCCAGTTTCCAATATGTGCTTTCTGCAAAAGTACTTCTCACTTCAGTTTACAAACTCTGCTTCCTGCAATGATCCTTATGGACCCCAGTCTCCAACGTCTGCTCTCTGCAGAGTCCTTCTGCACCAGAGTCTCCAACCTCTGATCTCTGTAACAATCATTCTGAATGCACCTCAGTCTCCAAACTCTGTTCTCTGCAAGGGTTCTTCTTCAAATCAGTCTCCAACCTCTACTCTCTGTAACCGTCCTTCTGCACCTCAGTCAGCAACCTCTGCTCTCTCTAAGATTCTTCTGCAACCCAGTCTCCAAACTCTGCTCTCTGTAACAGTGCTTCTGCACACCAGTCTTTAACCTCTGCTCTCTGCAACGATCCTTCTTTACCAAAGTCTCCAAACTATGCTGTCTGCAACAGTCATTCTGCACACCAGTCTCCAACATCTACTCTCTGCAAAAGTTTTTCTGCCCCTCAGTCTTAAAACTCTGCTCTCTGCAAAGACCCTTCTGCACCCCAGTCTCCAACTTCTACTCTCTGGAAGAGTCCTTCTGCACCACAGTCTCCAACCTCTGCTCTCTGTAAGATCTATCTGCACTCCAGTTTCCAAATTCTGCTCTTTGTAACATTCTTTCTCCAAACCAGTCTTTAACCTCTGCTTTCTGCAAGTGTCCTGCAGCACCCCAGTCTCAAACCTCTGTCCTCTGCAACAGTCCTTCTGCTTTCCAGTCTCCAACATCTGCTCTCTGTAACAGTCCTTCGGCAACCCAGTCTCCAAACTTTGCTTTCTGTATCAGTCTTTCTGAACACCAGTCTCAAAACTCTGCTATGTATGTGTATCCTTCTGCACCTCAGTCTTTAAACTTTGCTCTCTGTAACTTTCCTTCTACACCCTAGTCTCCAACCTGTGCTCTCTGTAACAGTTTTTCTATACCGCAGTATCCAAACTCTGGTCTTTGTAACGGTCCTACTGCACCCCATTTTCCAACATCTGCTTTCTGTAACAGTCCTTCTGCACCTCAGTCTCCAAACTCTGCTCTTTCTAACAGTACTTCTACACCTCAGTCTTCAACCTCTGCTCTCTGTAACAGTCCTTCTGCACCTCAGTCTGACACCTCTCCTCTCTGCATGGTCCTTCTGCACCTCAGTCTCCAACCACTGCTCTCTGTAAAAATCCACCTGCACCTCAATCTCCAACTTCTGCTTTTTGTAAGATCCTTCAGGAACCCAGTCTCCAAACTCTGCTCTCTATAACAGGACTTCCGCACCTCAGTCTCAACCCTCTGATCTCTGCAACAGTCCTTTTCCAACCCAGTCTCAAACCTCTGCTCTCTACATCAATCCTTATGCACACTAGTTACCAACATTTGCTCTCTGCAACAGTAATTCTGTACCTCAGCCTTAAAACTCTGCAATTTGCAAAGACACTTCTGCACCCCTGTCTCCTACCTCGGCTCTCTGTAACAGTCCTTCTGCACCACAGACTCCCAACACTGCTTTCTGTAAGATCCTTCTCCAACCCAGTCTTTAAACTCTGCACTTTCTCCCTGTCCTTCTGCACAACAGTCTCCAACTTCTGCTCTCTGTAACAAGACTTCTGCCACCCAGTCTCCAAACCCTGCTCTCTGTAACAGGCCTTCTGCACCCCAGTCTCCAAACTCTTCTCTCTGAAGCGATTCTTCTCCACCCTGGTCTCCAACATCTGCTCTCTGCAACAGTCCTTTTTAACCCCAGTCTCCAAACTCTGCTCTTTGTAAGATCGATCTGAACCCCAGTCTCCAACCTATGCTCTCTGTAACAGTCCTTCTATACCCAAGTCTCCAAACTCTGTTCTCTGTAACAGTCTGTCTGCACCTCAGTCTCCAAACTCTGCTCTCTGTAACAGTCCTTCTGCACCCCAGTCTCTAAAACCTGCTCTCTGAAACATTCTTTCTGCACCCCAGTCTTCAACATCTGCTCTCTGCAACACTCTTTCTGCACTCCAGTCTCCAAACTCCGCTCTCTGCAATGATCCTTCTGGACGCCAGTCTCCAACCTCTGCTCTCAGCAACAGTCCTTCTGCACCACAGTCTCCAACCTCTGCTCTCTGTAAGTTCCTTCTGCACTCCAGTTTTCAAACTCTTCTCTCTATAACATTCCTTTTCTACCCCAGTCTCCAAAATCTGTTCTCTGTATCTATTCTTCTGCACCTCAGTCTCCAACCTATGCTCTATGTAAGAGTCCTTCTGCACCCCAGTCTCCAACCTCTGCTCTAGGTAACAGTCCTATACCACAGTCTCCAAACTCTGCTCTTTGTAATGGTCCTTTTGCACCTTAATTTCCAAACTCTTCTTCCTGTAACAGTTTTTCTGGACCTGAGTCTCCAAACTCTTCTCTCTGTAACCGTCCTTCTACACCCCAGTCTCCAACCACTGCTCTTTGAAAAAGTCCACCTGTACCTCAGTCTGAAACCTCTGCTCACCACGATTCTTCTGCACCCCAGTCTCCAAACACTGCTCTTTGTAACAGTCCACCTGCAGCTCAGTTTTAAACCACTGCTCTCTATAACATCATTCAGAAACCCATTTTCCAAACACTGCTCTCTATAACAGTCTTTCTACACCCTAGTCTTTAACCTCTACTCTCTGTAACAGGCCTTCTGCACGCCAGTCTCCAAAGTCTGCTCTATGCAACGATCATTCTGCACACCTGTCTCCAACCTCTGCTTTCTGCAATGATCCAACTAAACCCCACTCTCCAACCTCTGATCTCTGAAACAGTCTTTCTGCACCTCAGTCTCCAACCTCTGCCTTCTGTAATAGGCCATCTGCATCCCAGTCTCCAAACGCTGCTCTCTGTAACAGTCCTTCTGCACCTCAGTCACCAACCCCTGCTCTTTTTAACAATTCTTCCGCACCCTAGTCTCTAAAATCATCTCTCTGCAACAGTCTTTCTGCACCCCAGTCTCCAAAATCTGCTCTCTGCAACGAACCTTCTGGACCCCAGTCTCCAATGTCTGCTTTCTGCAACATTCTTTCGGCAATACAGTCTCCAACATCTGCTCTCTGTAAGATCCTTCTGCACTCCAGTTTTCAAACTCTGCTCTCTGTAAAATTTCTTTTCCACCCCAGTCTCAAACCTCTGATATCTACAACAGTCCATTTGCACCGCAGTCTCCAAATTCTGCTCTCTGTAAGATCCTTCTGCACCGCTCTCTCCAACCTCTGCTCTCTGGAAAAGTCCTTTTGCACCCCAGTCTCCAACCTCTGCTCTCCGCAACAGTTCTTCTGCACCCCAGTCTCCAAACTCTGCTCTCTGCAACAGTCCTTCGGCACCCTAGTTATCAACATCAGCTCTCTTTTACACTCCTTCTCCACCCCAGTCTCCAAACTCTGCTCTCTGTAACAGTCCTCCTGTACTGAAGAATCCATGTGTTGTTTTTTGTAATGGTCTTTCTGCACCCCAGACTCCAATCTCCGCTTTCTGTATCAGTCCTTCTGCACCCCAGTCTCCAACTTCTGCTCCCTATTACAGTCATTCGGCACCCCAGTCTCCAAAGTCTGCTATCTGCAACAATCCTTCTGCACCCCAGTCTCCAAACTCTGCTCTCTCTAACAATCCTTCTGCACCTCAGTCTCCAAACTCTGTACTGTGCAACGTTACTTCAGCACCTCAGTCTTCAACATGTATTCTCTGTAACAGTCTTTCTGCACCGATTCTTTAAGCTCTGCTCTCTGTAGGATCCTTCTCCAACCCAGTCTCCAAACTCTGCTCTCTGTAACAGTCCTCTGCACACCAGTCTCCAACCTCTGCTCTCTGAACCGATCCTTCTTCACCCCAGTCTCCAACCTCTGCTCTCTGCAACAGTCCTTCTGCACACCAGTCTTCAACATCTGCTCTCTTCAACAGTCCTTCAGCAACTCAGTCTAAAAACTCTTTTCTCTGCAATGATCCTTCTGCACCTCAGTCTACTACCTGTGCTTTCTGTAAGACCCTTCTGCAACCCAGTCTCCAAACTCTGCTCTCTGTAACAGTTCTTCTGCCGAATAGTTTCCAACCTCTGCTCTCTGTAACAGGAATTTTACAACCCAGTCTCTAACCTCTGATCTCTGTAACAGGCCTTCAGAACCCCAGTCTCCAACCTCTTCTCTCTGCAATGATTTTTCTACACCCCAGTCTCCAACCTCTGCTCTGTCAACAGTCCTGCACCCAGTCACCAAACTCTGCTCTCTGTAAGATCCTTATGCACTCCAGTCTTCAACCTCTTCACTCTGGAACAATTCTTGTCCATCACAGTTTCCAACATCTGCTCTCTGCAACAGTCCTTTTGCACTCCAGTCTCTAAACTCTGCTCTCTGTAAGATCCATCTGAACCCCAGACTCCAACCTCTGCTATCTATAACAGTCCTTCTGCAAACCAGTCTCCAAACTCTGATCTCTGTAACTGTCCTTCTGCACCTCAGTTTCTAAACTCTGCTCTCTGTAACAGTCCATCTGCACCTCAGTCACTAAAATCTGCTCTCTGCAACGAACCATCTGGACCCCAGTCTCCAACTTCTGCTCTGTGCAACAGTCCTTTTGCACCACAGTCTCCAACCTCTGCACTCTATAAGATCATTCTGCACTCCAGTTTCTAAACTCTGCTCTCTGTAAAATTCTTTGTCCACCACAGTCTCCAACTTCTGTCCTCTGCAACAGTCCTGCTGCTCCCCAGTCTCCGAGTTCTGCTCTGTGTAACAGTTTTTCTGTACCACAGTCTCCAACCTCTGCCCTCTGTAACGGTCCTTCTACACCCCAATTTTCAACCTCTGCTTTCTGTAAACAGTCCTTCTGCACCTCAGTCTCCAAACTCTGCTCTCTGTGACACTCCTTCTACACCTCAGTCTCCAACCTCTGCTCTCTGTAACAGTTCTTCTGCACACCAGTCTCAAACCTCTGCTATTGGTAACAGTCCTATACCGCAGTCTTCAACCTCTGCTCTCCGCAACAGTTCTTCTCCACCCCAGTCTACAACATCTGCTTTTTGCAACAGTTCTTCGGCAACCTAGTTACCAACATCAGCTCTCTTTTACATTCCTTCTGCACCCCAGTCTCCAACCTCTGCTCTCTGTAACAGTCCTCCTGTACTGCAGAATCCAACCTCTGCTCTCTGTAACGGTCTTTCTGCACCCCAGTATCCAACCTCTGCTCTCTGTAACAATCCTTGTGCATCTCAGTCTCAAAACTCTGTATTCTGCAAAGTTACTTCTGCACCTCAGTCTCCAACATCTACTCTCTGTGTCAGTCTTTCTGCACCTGATTCTTCAACCTATGCTTTCTATAGGATCCTTCTCCAACCCAGTCTCCAAACTCTGCTCTCTGTAACAATCCTTCTGCACACCAGTCGCCAATCTCTGCTCTCTGCACCAATCCTTCTTCACCTCAGTCTTCAACCTCTGCTCTCTGCAACATTCCTTCTGCACACCAGTCTCCAACATCTGCTCTCTGCAACAGTCCTTCAGCAACTCAGTCTAAAAACTCTTTTCTCTGCAAGGATTCTTCTGCACCTCAGTCTACTACCTCTGGTCTATGTAAGACCGTTCTGCAACCCAGTCTCCAAACTCTGTTCTCTGTAACAGTCCTTCTGCAGAATAGATTCCAACCTCTGCTCTCTGTAACAGGATTTTTGAAACCCAGTGTCGAATCTGCTCTCTGTAACAGGCCTTCAGAACCCCAGTCTCCAACCTCTTTTCTCTGTAATGATTTTTCTCCACCCCAGCCTCCAAACTCTTCTCTCAGCAACAGTCCTTCTGCACTCTCATCACCAACCTCTGCTCTCTGTAAGATTCTTATGCACTCCAGTCTCCAACGTCTTCTCTTTGCAATGATTCTTCTCCATCTCAGTCTCCAACATCTGCTCTCAGCAATGTTCCTTTTGCACCCCAGTCTTCAAACTCTGCTCTCTGTAAGATCCATCTGAACCCAAGTCTCCAAACTCTGCTCTCTGTAACAGTCTTTCTCAAACCAGTCTGCAAACTCTGCTCTCTGCAACGATCCTTCTGGACCCCTGTTTCCACCTTCTGCTCTGTGCAACAGTCCTTTGCACCACAGTCTCCAGACTCTGTTCTCTTTAAGATCCTTCTGCACTCCAGTTTCCAAACTCTGCTCTCTGTAACATTCCTTCTCCACCCCAGTCACCATCTTCTGTCCTCTGCAACAGTCTTGATGCTCCCCAGTCTCCGAGATCTGCTCTGTGTAACAGTCTTTCTGTACGGCAGTCTCCAAACTCTGCTGTCTGTAACGGTCCTTCTACACCCCAATTTCCAACCTCTGCTCTCTGTAACAGTCCTTCTACACCTCAGTCTCCAACCTGTGCTCTCTGTAACATTCCTTCTACACGCCAGTCTCCAACCTCTGCTCTCTGCATTGGTACCACTTAACCCCAGTCTCCAACCTTGTTCTCTACAACAGTCCTTCTGTACTGCAGTCTCCAACTTCTGTTCTTTGTAAGGGACCTTTTGCAACCCAGTCTCCCACATCTACTTTCTATATCAGTCTTTCTACACCACAGTCTCCAAACTCTGCTCTCTGTAACCGTCATTCTGCACCTCACTCTGCAACCTCTGCTCTCTGAAACAGTCCTTCTGCAACCAGTCTTCAAACTCTGCTCTCTGCAAGAGTCCTTCTGCACCCCAGTCTCCATCCTCTGCTCTCTGCAACAGTCAATCTCCACCCCAGTCTCCAACCTATGCTCTCTGTAAGGGGCCTTCTGCACCCCAGTCTCAAAACTCTGCTTTATGTATCAGTTCTTCTGCACCCAAGTCTCCAACTTCTGCTTTCTGTAGCACTCCTCTGTACCCCAGTCTCCAACTTCTGCTCTCTGTAATGGTCCCTCTGCACCTCAGTCTTCAACATCTGCTCTCTGCAACACTCCTTCTGCACCCCAGTCTCCTAACTTTGCTCTCTGCAACACTATTTTATGCACCTCAGTCTTTAACCTGTGCTCTCAGTAAAAGTCCTTCTGCACCAAAGTCTCAAACCTCTGCTCTCTCTAACAATTCTTCTGAACCCCAGTTTCCAAATTCTGATCTCTGCAACGATCCTTCTGCACCCCAGTCTCCAAAGACTGCTTTCTGTAAAAGTCCTTCTGCACCCCAGTCTCCAACCTGTGCTCTCAGTAAAAGTCCTTCTAAACCCTAATCTTCAAACTCTGCTCTCTGTAACAGTCCTTTTACACCCCATTCTCCTTACTCTGATCAACCCAATGATACCTCTGCACCCCAGTCTCCAGCATCTGCTCTCTGCAACAGTCCTTCTCCACCCCAGTCTCCAAAATCTGTTCTCTGTAACAGTCCTTCTGGACCCCGAGCTCCAACCTCTACTCTCTGCAACAGTCCTTCTAAACCCCAGTCTAAAACCTCTGTTCTCAGCAAAAGTTTTTCTGCACCCAAGTCTCCAACCTCTTCTCTCTGTAATTATCCTTCTGCACCTCAGTCTCAAACCTCTGCTCGTTGCAAGGGTCCTTAAGAACCTCAGTCTCCAAACTCTGCTCTCTGTAAGATCCTTCTGCACCCCAGTCTCCAACTCTGCTCTGTAATAGGCCTTCTGCACCCCAGTCTCCAACCTCTGCTCTCTGTATCAGTCTATCTGCACCCCAGTCTCCAACCTCTGCTCTCTGCAACGATCCTTCTGCACCCCATTCTCTAAACTCTGCTCGCTGCAACAGTCCTTGTGCAACCCAGAATCCAACCTCTGCTCTCTGAAACAGTTCTTCTATACCTCAATCTCCAATCTCTGCTCTACGCAACAATCCTTCTGTGCACAAGTCTCTAACATCTTCTCTCTTAAACAGTCATTCTACACGCCAGTCTCCAACCTCTGCTCTCTGTAACAGTCTTTCTGTACCTCTGTCTCCTACCTCTGCTCTCTGTAAGACCCTTCTGAAACCCAGTCTGCAAATTCTGCTCTCTGTAACAGTCCCTCTGCTCCCCAGTCTCCAACCTCTGCTCTCTGTAACAGGCCTTCTGAATCCCAGCTTCCAACTTCTTCTCTCTGTAAGAGGCCTTCTGCACCCCAGTCTCCAACCTCTACTCTCTGCAACGATCCTTCTGCATTCGTCTCCTACCGCTTCTCTCTGAAACAGTCCTTCTGCACCCAGTCTTCTACCTCTGCTCTCTACAAAGGTCCTTCTGCACCCCAGTCTCCAAACTCTGTTTTTTGCAACAGTCCTTCTACACCCAAGCCTCCAAACTCTGCTCTCTGTAACAGTCCTTCTGTACCAGAGTCTGCAACCTCTGCTCTCTGTAACGGTCCTTCTGCCCCCCAGTCTCCAACATTTGCTTTCTTTGTCAGTCCTTCTGCACCCCAGTATCCAACCTCTGCTCTCTGTAACAGTCCTTCTGCACCCCAGTATCAAACCTATGCTCTCTGTAAAAGTCCGTCTTCACCCCAGTCTCCAACCTCTGCTCTCTGTAATGATCCTTCTGCACCCTAGTCTCAAACTTCCGCTCTCTGTAACAGTCCTTCTGCACCGCAGTCTCCAAACTCTTTTCTCTGTAAGATCGTTCTCAAACCCAGTCTCCAACGTCTACTATCTGTAACTGTCCTTCTGCACTCCAGTCTTTAACCTCTGCAATCTGCAACAGTCCTTCTGCACCTCAGTCTCCAACCTCTGCTTTCTGCAACAGTCCTTCTGCACCCAAGTCTTCAACATTTGCTCTCCGGAACATTCCTTCTGTATACCAGTCTCCAAACTGTACTCTATGTAAAAGTCTTTCTGCACCCTAGTCTCCAAATTCTGCTCTCTGTAACGATCCTTCTGCACCCCAGTCTCGAACCTCTGCTCTCTGCAACGTTTCTTCTGCACCTCAGTCTCCATTCTCTGCTCTCTGCAATGATCCTTCTGCAACCCAGGCTCTAACCTGTGGTCTCTGGAAAATTCCTTGTGAACCCCAGTCTCCAACATCTGCTTTGTGCAACAATTCTTCTGAACCTCAGTCTGAAAACTCCGCTCTCTGTAATCCTCAATCTGCAACGCAGTTCCCAAACTCTGCTCTCTGTAACAGTCCTTCTGTACCTCAGTCTACAATCTATAGTCTATGAAACAATCCTTCTGCGCACAAGTCTCTAACATCTGCTCTCTTAAACAGTCCTTCTACACCCCAGTCTTCAACCTCTGCTCTATGCAACAGTCCTTCTACACCCCAGTCTCCAAACTCTGATCGCCCCAATGATCCTTCTGCACCCCAGTCTCCAAACTCTGTTCTCTACATCAGTTCTTCTGCACCCCAGTCTCCAACCTCGGCTCTCTATAATGGTCTTTCTGTACCACAGTTTCCAACCTCAGTTCTCTGTAAGAGTCCTTATGCACCCCAGTATCCAACTTCTTCTTTCTGTATCAGTCGTTTTGAACCACAGTCACCAAACTCTGCCCTCTGTAACCGTCCTTCTGCAACTCAGTCTGCAACCTCTGCTCTCTGCAACAGTCATTCTGCACCCCAGTCTCTATCCTCTGCTCTCTTCAACAGTCCCTTTGCACCCCAGTCTCCAAAATCTGCTCTCTGCAATAGTCATTCTCCACCCCAGTCTCGAAACTTTGCTCTCTGTAACAGGCCTTCTGTACTGCATTCTACAACCTCTGCTCTCTGTAATGATACTTCTGCACCCGAGTCTCCAACCTCTGCTTCCTGTGTCAGTCTGTCTGCACCCCAGTCTCGAACATGTGCTCTGTTTAACTGTTTTTCTGCACTTTAGTCTCCAACTTATGCTCTCTGCTACAGTTCTTCTGGACCCCAATCTTCAACCTCTACTCTCTGCAACAGTCCTTCTACATCCCAGTCTAAAATCTCTGCTCTCAGCAACAGTCCTTCTGCACCCCAGTCTCCAACCTCTTCTCTCTGTAACAATCCTTCTGCACCTCAGTCTCCAAAGTTTGCTCTCTGCAACCATCCTTCTGCACCCCAGTCTGAAACCTCTGCTAGCTGCAACAGTCCTTGTGAATTCCAATCTCCAACATCTGCTTCTTGAAACAGTTCTTCTGTACCTCAGTCTGAAAACTTTTCTTTCTGCAATAATCCATCTGCACCCCAGTCTCAAAACTCTGCTCTCTGTAACAGTCCTTTTGTAACTCAGTCTCCAATCACTGCTCTCTTCAATAGTCCTTCTACACCCAAGTCTCCATACTCTGATCGCCCCAATGGTCCTTCTGCAACCCAGTCTCCAAACTCTGTTCTCTACATTGGTTCTTTTGCAATGCAGACTCCAACCTCTGCTCTCTGTAACAGTCCTTCTGTACCAAAGTCCCAAACCTCTGTTCTCTGTAAGGGTCCTTATGCACCTCAGGATCCAACCTCTGCTTTCTGTATCAGTCATTTTGAACCACAGTCTCCAAACTCTGCCCTCTGTAACCCTCCTTCTGCAACCCAGTCTGCAACTTCTGCTCTCTGTAACAGTTCTTCTACACCCCAGTCTTCATCCTCTGTTCTCTGCAACAGTCCTTTTGCAACCCAGTCTTCAACATCTGATCTCTGCAACAGTCATTCTCCACCCCAGTCTCCAAACGTTGCTCTCTGTAACAGTCCTTCTGTACTGCATTCTGCAACCTCTGCTCTCTGTAAGGGTACTTCTGCACCAGAGTCTCCAACCTCTGCTTTCTGTGTAAGTCCTTCAGCAATCCAGTCTCCAAAATTTGCTCGGTGTAACTGTCCTTCTGCACCTTAGTATCCAACCTCTGCTCTCTGCTACAGTCTTTCTGGACCCCAATCTCCAACCTCTCCTTTATGCAAAAGTCCTTGTACATCCAAATCTAAAACCTCTGCTCTCTTCATCAGTTCTTCTGCACCCTGTTCTCAACATCTGGTCTCTGTAACAATCCTTCTGCACCTCAGTCTCTACACTTTGCTGTCTGTAAGATTCTTCTGCAACCCATTCTCCAAACTCTGCTCTCTGTAACGGTCCTATATCACCCCAGTCTCCAAATTGTGCTCTTTGTAACAGGCTTTCTGCACTCCAGTCTCCAAACTCTGCTCTCTGTATCAATCCATCTGCACCCCAGGCTCCAACGTCTGCTATCTGTAACTGTCTTCTGCAACCCAGTCGTTAACCTCTGCTCTCTGCAACACTCTTTCTGCACCTCAGTCTTCAAACTCTGTTTTCTGCAACAGTCCTTCTGCACTCAAGTCTCTAACCTCTTCTTTCCACAACATTCCTTCTGCACCCCATTCTCCAACCTGTGCTCTCTGTAAAAGTTTTTCTGCACCCCAGTCTCTCAACTCTGCTCTCTGTACAGATCCTTCTGCACTCCAGTCTTGAACCTCTGCTCTCTGCAATGATCATTCTGCACCTCAGTTTCCAACCTCTGCTCTCTGCAACGATCTTTCGGCACCCCAGTCTCAAATTTCTGCTCCCTGCAACAGTCCTTGTGAACACCCATCTCAAACATCTGCTTCCTGCAACAGTTCTTCTGTACTTCAGTTTGAAAACTCTGCTCTTTGCAACGGTCCTTCTACACCCCAGTCTTCATACTCTGATCGCCCCAACGAATCTTCTGCACACCAGTCTCCAACGTCTGCCCTCTGAAACAGTCCTTCTAAACCCCACTCTCCAAAGTCTGCTCTCTGCAACAGTCCTTCTACACCGTAGTCTAAATAGTCTGCACGCCCCAACTATCCTTCTGCACCCCGGTCTCCAAACTCTTTTCTCTACATCAGTTCTTCTGCACCCAGTCTCCAAACTCGGCTCTCTGTAAAAGTCCTTCTGTACCGCTATATCCAACCTCTGTTCTCTGTAAGGGTCATTATGCACCCCAGTATCCAACCTCTGCTTTCTGTATCAGTCGTTTTGCACCACGTTCTCCAAACTCTTCCCTCACTAACAGTCCTTCTGTAACTCAGTCTACAAGCTCTGCTCTCTGCAACAGGCCTTCTGCACCCCAGTCTCCATCCTCTACTCGCTGCAACAGTCCTTTTGCACCCCAGTCTCCAACTTGTGCTCTCTGCAAAAGTCATTCTCCACCCCAGTCTCCAACCTCTGCTCTCTGTACAGTCCATCTGTACATTCTCCAAAATCTGCTCTCGGTAAAGGTACTTCTGCACCTGAGTCTCCAACCTCTGTTTTCTGTATCACTCCTCTGCACCCCAGTCTCCAAACTGTAGTCTGTGTAACTGTACTTCTGCACCTTAGTATCCAACCTCTGCTCTCTGCTACACTTCTTCTGGACCCCAATTTCCAAACTCTAATCTCTGCAACAGTCCTTCTACATTGCAATCTAAAACCTCTGCTCTCTGCAACAGTCCTTCTGCACGCTAATCTCCAACCTCTACTCTCAGCAACAGTCCTTCTGAACCTCAGTCTCCAACCTCTGCTCTCGGCAACATTCCTTCTGCACCCCAGTATCAAAACATTGCTCCCTGTAAAAGTCCTTCTGCACCTCAGTCTCCAACCTCTGCTTTCTGCAACAGTCCTTCTGCAAACAAATCTCCAACCTCTGCTCTCCGCAACATTCCTTCTGCACCCAAGTCTCCAACCTGTGCTCTCTGTAAAAGTTCTTCTGCACCACAGTCTCCAAACTCTGCTCGCTGAAACGATCCTTCTGCACCCCAGTCTCAAACCTCTACTCTCTGCAACGATCCTCCTGAACCTCAGTCTCCAAACACTGTTCTATGCAACAGTCCTACTGAACATAAGTCTCCAACATCTGCTCTCTGCAAATTCCTTCTGGACCCTAGTCTCCATACTCTGCTCGCCTATACGATCCTTCTGCACCCCAGGATCCAACATCTGTTCCCTATATCAGTTCTTCTACAACTCAGTCTGCAACCTCTGGTCTCTGCAACAGTCCTTCTTCACCCAACTTTCCATCTTCTGTTCTCTGCAGCAGTCCTTCTGCAGCCCAGTCTCCAACAACTTCCCTCTTTAACAGTCATTCTCCACCCCAGTCTCCAATCTCTGCTCTCTGTAACAGTTCTTCTGTACTGCATTCTCCAACCTCTGCTCTCTCTAAGGGTACTTCTGCACCTGAGTCTCGAACCACTGCTTTCTGTATCAGTCCTTCTGCACCCCAGTCACCAAACTCTGCTCTGCGTAACTGTACTTCTGCACCTTAGTCTCCAAGTCTGCTCTCTGCTACAGTTCTTCTGGACCCCAATCTCCGACCTCTACTCTCTGCAACTGTCCTTCTGCACCTCAGTCTCCAACCTCATCTCTCTGTAACAGTGCTTCTGCACTTCAGTCTCCAACCTCTGCCCTCTGCAACTGTCCTTCTGCACCTCAGTCTCCAACCTCCACTCTCTGTAACAGTGCTTCTGCACTTCATTCTCCAACCTCTGCTCTCTGTAAGATCCTTCTGAAACCCAGTCTCCAAACTCTGCTCACTGTAACAGTCCTTCATCACCCCAGTCTCCAAACTCTGCTCTGTGTAACAGGCCTTCTGCACCCCAGTCTCCAAACTCTGCTCTCTGTGTCAGTCCATCTGCACCCCAGTCTCCATCCTCTGCTCTCTGCAACGATCCTTCTGCACCCCAGTCTCATACCAGTGCTCGCTGTAACAGTCCTTCTGTATCCCAGTCTACAACATCTGCTCTCTGCAAAGTTCTTGTGTACCTCAGTCTGAAATCTCTGCGCTCTGCAATAATCCTTCTGCACGCAGTCTCCAACCTCTGCTCTTAGTAACAGTCCTTCTGTACCTCAGTCTCCAAATTGTGCTCTCTGTAAGACCCTTCGGAAACCCAGTATTCAAACTCTGCTGTCTGTAACAGTCCTTCTGCACCCAGTCTCTTCACTCTGCTCTCTGTAATAGGCCTTCTGTATCCAATTCTCCAAACTCTGCTCTCTGTAAGAGGCCTTCAGAACCCCAGTCTCCAAATTCTACTCTCTGCAACGATATTCTTCACCCCATTCTCCAACCTCTGCTCTCTACAACAGTCCTTTTGCACCCAAGTCCTCTACATATGCTCTCTGTAAGATCTTTCTGCACACCAGTCTCCAACCTCTGCTCGCTGTAACTGTCCTTCTGTACCGGATTCTCCAACCATTGCCCTCTATAACGGTCCTTCTGCACCCCAGTCTCCAACATCTTCTTTCTCTATTAGTTCTTCTGCACCCCAGGCTCTAACCTCTGATCAATGTAACAGTCTTTCTGCACCTCAGTCTCCAAACTCTGCTTTCTACAACAGTCCTTCTGGACCCAAGTCTACAAATACTGCTCTCTACAACATTCCTTCTGCACGCCAGTCTTCAACCTGTGCTTTCTGCAACGTTCCTTCTGCACCTCATTCTCCCACCTCTGCTCTCTGTAAAGATCCTTCTTCACACCAGTTTTCAACATCTGCTCTCTGAAAATTCCTTGTGAACCCCAGTCTCCAAAATCTTTTCTCTGCAAAAGTTCTTCTGTACCTCTGTCTGAAAACTCTGCTCTCTGCAATAATCCATCTGCACCCCAGTCTAAAAAACTCTGCTCTCTGTAACAGTCCTTCTGTAACTCAGTCTCCAATCTCTGGTCTATGAAACAGTCCTTATGCACACAAGTTTCAAACATCTGCTCTCTGAAACAGTCCTTCTACACCCCAGACTCCAACCACTGCTCTCTGCAACAGTCGATCTACTCCCAAGTCTCTATACTCTGCTCGCCACAACGATCCTTCTGTATCCCAGTCTCTAACGTCTGCTCTCAAAACAGTTTTTCTGTACCTCAGTATCCAACCTCATCTCTCTGTAAGACCCTTCTGAGACCCAGTCTGCAAACTCTGCTCTCTGTAACAGTCCGTCTGCACCCCAGTCTCCAACCTCGGCTTTCTGTAACAGTCCTTCTGTACCGCTGTCTCCAACCTCTGTTCTCTGTAAGGGTCCTATGTACCCCAGTATCCAACCTCTACTTTCTGTATCAGTCATTTTGCACCACCTTCTCCAAACTCTTCCCTCTCTAACAGTCCTTCTGCAACTCAGTCTACAACCTCTGCTCTCTGAAACAGTCCTTCTGCACCCCAGTCTCCATCCTCTACTCTCTGCAACAGTCCTTTTGCACCCCAGTCTCCAACATCTGCTCTCTGCAACAGTCATTCTCCACCCCAGTCTCCAAACTCTGCTCTCTGTAACAGTCCATCTGTACTGCATTCTCCAAACTCTGCACTCGGTAAGGGTACTTCTGCACCCGAGTCTCCAACCTCTGCTTTATGTATCACTCCTCTGCACCCCAGTCTCCAAACTGTGCTCTGTGTAACTGTACTTTTGCACCTTAGTCTCCAACCTCTGCTCTCTGCTACACTCTTTCTGGACCCCAATTTCCAAACTCTACTCTCTGCAACAGTCCTTCTACATTGCAGTCTAAAACCTCTGCTCTCTGCAACAGTCCTTCTGCAAGCCAATCTCCAACCTCTATTCTCAGCAACAGTCCTTCTGAACCTCAGTGTTCAACCTCTGCTCTCTTCAACATTCCTACTGCACCCCATTATCAAACTATTGCTCTCTGTAAAAGTCCGTCTGCACCCCAGTCTCCAACCTCTGCTCTCTGTAAGGATCCTTCTGCACCTCAGTCTCAAACCTCTGCTCTCTGAAACATTCCTTCTGCACCTCAGTCTCCAAACTCTTTTCTCTGTAAGATCCTTCTGAAACCCAGTCTCCAACGTCTCCTCTCTGTAACAGTCCTTCTGCAACCCATTCTTTAACCTCTGCTCTCTGCAACAGTCCTTCTGCACCTCAGTCTCCAACCTCTGCTTTCTGCAACAGTCCTTCTGCACCCTAGTCTCCATACTCTGCTCGCCTAAACGATCCTTCTGCACCCCAGGATCCAACATATGTTCCCTACATCAGTCCTTCTGCAACTCAGTCTGCAACCTCTGGTCTCTGCAACGGTCTTCTTCACCCAACTTTCCATCTTCTGCTCTCTGCAGCAGTCCTTTTGCACCCCAGTCTCCAACAACTTCTCTCTTCAACAGTCATTCTCCACCCCAGTCTCCAATCTCTGCTCTCTGTAACAGTTCTTCTGTACTGCATTCTCCAACCTCTGCTCTCTATAAGGGTACTTCTGCACCTGAGTCTCGAACCACTGCTTTCTGTATCAGTCCTTCTGCACCCCAGTCACCAAACTCTGCTCTGTGTAACTGTACTTCTGCACCTAAGTCTCCAAGTCTGCTCTCTGCTACCGTCCTTCTGGACCCCAATCTCCGACCTCTACTCTCTGCAACTTTACTTCTGCACCTCAGTCTCCAACCTCCACTCTCTGTAACAGTGCTTCTGCACTTCAGTCTCCAACCTCTGCTCTCTGTAAGATCCTTCTGCAACCCAGTCTCCAAACTCTGCTCTCTGTAACAGTCCTTCATCACCCCAATCTCCAAACTCTGCTCTCTGTAACAGGCCTTCTGCACCCCAGTCTCCAAACTCTGCTCTCTGTGTCAGTCCATCTGCACCCCAGTCTCCATCCTCTGCTCTCTGCAACGATCCTTCTGCACCCCAGTCTCATACCTGTGCTCGCTGTAACAGTCCTTCTGTAACCCAGTCTACAACATCTGCTCTCTGCAACAGTTCTTGTGTACCTCAGTCTGAAATCTCTGCTCTCTGCAATAATCCTTCTGCACCCAGTCTCCAACCTCTGCTCTTAGTAACAGTCTTTCTTTACCTCAGTCTCCAAATTGTGCTCTCTGTATGACGTTTCGGAAACCCAGTATTCAAACTCTGGTGTCTGTAACAGTCCTTCTGCACCCAGTCTCTTCACTCTGCTCTCTGTAATAGGCATTCTGTATCCCATTCTCCAAACTCTGCTCTCTGTAAGAGGCCTTCAGGACCCCAGTCTCCAACTTCTACTCTCTACAACGATATTCTTCACCCCAGTCTCCACCCTCTGCTCTCTACAACAGTCCTTTTGCACCCAAGTCCTCAACATCTGCACTCTGTAAGATCTTTCTGCACACCAGTCTCCAACCTCTGCTCGCTGTAACTGTCCTTCTGTACCGGATTCTCCAACCATTGCCCTCTGTAACGGTCCTTCTGCACCCCAGTCTCCAACATCTTCTTTCTCTATTAGTTCTGCTGCACTCCAGTCTCTAACCTCTGATCAATGTAACAGTCTTTCTGCACCTCAGTCTCCAAACTCTGCTTTCTACAACACTCCTTCTGCACCCAAGTCTCCAAATACTGCTCTCTACAACATTCCTTCTGCACGCCAGTCTCCAGCCTGTGCTTTCTGCAACGTTCCTTCTGCACCTCATTCTCCCACCTCTGCTCTCTGTAAAGATCCTTCTTCACACCAGTTTTCAACATCTGCTCTCTGAAAATTCCTTGTGAACCCCAGTCTCCAAAATCTTTTCTCTGCAAAAGTTCTTCTGTACCTCAGTCTGAAAACTCTGCTGTCTGCAATAATCCATCTGCACCCCAGTCTCCAAACTCTGCTCTCTGTAACAGTCCTTCTGTAACTCAGTCTCCAATCTCTGTTCTATGAAACAGTCCTTCTGCACACAAGTTTCAAACATCTGCTCTCTGAAACAGTCCTTCTACACCCCAGACTCCAACCACTGCTCTCTGCAACAGTCGATCTACTCCAAAGTCTGTATACTCTACTCGCCCCAACAATACTTCTGTATCCCAGTCTCCAACGTCTGCTCTCAAAACAGTTTTTCTGTACCTCAGTATCCAACCTCATCTCTCTGTAAGACCCTTCTGAGACCCAGTCTGCAAACTGCTCTCTGTAACAGTCCGTCTGCACCCCAGTCTCCAACCTCGGCTTTCTGTAACAGTCCTTCTGTACCGCTGTCTCCAACCTCTGTTCTCTGTAAGGGTCCTATGTACCCCAGTATCCAACCTCTACTTTCTGTATCAGTCGTTTTGCACCACCTTCTCCAAACTCTTCCCTCACTAACAGTCCTTCTGCAACTCAGTCTACAACCTCTGCTCTCTGAAACAGTCCTTCTGCACCCCAGTCTCCATCCTCTACTCTCTGCAACAGTCCTTTTGCACCCCAGTCTCCAACATCTGCTCTCTGCAACAGTCATTCTCCACCCCAGTCTCCAAACTCTGCTCTCTGTAACAGTCCATCTGTACTGCATTCTCCAAACTCTGCTCTCGGTAAGGGTACTTCTGCACCTGAGTCTCCAACCTCTGCTTTATGTATCACTCCTCTGCACCCCAGTCTCCAAACTGTGCTCTGTGTAACTGTACTTTTGCACCTAAGTCTCTAACCTCTGCTCTCTGCTACACTCTTTCTGGACCCTAATTTCCAAACTCTACTCTCTGCAACAGTCCTTCTACATTGCAGTCTAAAACCTAGGCTCTCTGCAACAGTCCTTCTGCAAGCCAATCTCCAACCTCTATTCTCAGCAACAGTCCTTCTGAACCTCAGTGTTCAAACTCTGATCCCTTCAACATTCCTACTGCACCCCAGTATCAAACCATTGCTCTCTGTAAAAGTCCTTCTGAACCACAGTCTCCAACCTCTGCTCTCTGTAAGGATCCTTCTGCACCTCAGTCTCGAACCTCCGCTCTCTGTAACAGTCCTTCTGCACCTCAGTCTCCAAACTCTTTTCTCTGTAAGATCCTTCTGAAACTCAGTCTCCAACGTCTCCTCTCTGTAACAGTCCTTCTGCAACCCATTCTTTAACCTCTGCTCTCTGCAACAGTCCTTCTGCACCTCAGTCTCCAACCTCTGCTTTCTGCAACAGTCCTTCTGCACCCTAGTCTCCATACTCTGCTCGCCTAAATGATCCTTCTGCACCCCAGGATCCAACATATGTTCCCTACATCAGTCCTTCTGCAACTCAGTCTGCATCCTCTGGTCTCTGCAACGGTCCTTCTTCACCCAACTTTCCATCTTCTGCTCTCTTCAGCAGTCCTTTTGCACCCCAGTCTCCAACAACTTCTCTCTTCAACAGTCATTCTCCACCCCAGTCTCCAATCTCTGCTCTCTGTAACAGTTCTTCTGTACTGAATTCTCCAACCTCTGCTCTCTCTAAGGGTACTTCTGCACCTGAGTCTCGAACCACTGCTTTCTGTATCAGTCCTTCTGCACCCCAGTCACCAAACTCTGCTCTGTGTAACTGTACTTCTGCACCTTAGTCTCCAAGTCTGCTCTCTGCTACCGTCCTTCTGGACCCCAATCTCCGACCTCTACTCTCTGCAACTTTACCTCTGCACCTCAGTCTCCAACCTCCACTCTCTGTAACAGTGCTTCTGCACTTCAGTCTCCAAATTCTGCTCTTTGTAAGATCCTTCTGCAACCCAGTCTCCAAACTCTGCTCTCTGTAACAGTCCTTCCTCACCCCAATCTCCAAACTCTGCTCTCTGTAACAGGCCTTCTGCACCCCAGTCTCCAAACTCTGCTCTCTGTGTCAGTCCATCTGCACCCCAGTCTCCATCCTCTGCTCTCTGCAACGATCCTTCTGCACCCCAGTCTCATACCTGTGCTCGCTGTAACAGTCCTTCTGTAACCCAGTCTACAACATCTGCTCTCTGCAACAGTTCTTGTGTACCTCAGTCTGAAATCTCTGCTCTCTGCAATAATCCTTCTGCACCCAGTCTCCAACCTCTGCTCTTAGTAACAGTCTTTCTTTACCTCAGTCTCCAAATTGTGCTCTCTGTAAGACGCTTTGGAAACCCAGTATTCAAACTCTGCTGTCTGTAACAGTTTTTCTGCACCCAGTCTCTTCACTCTGCTCTTTGTAATAGGCCTTCTGTATCCCATTCTCCAAACTCTGCTCTCTGTAAGAGGCCTTCAGGACCCCAGTCTCCAACTTCTACTCTCTACAACGATATTCTTCACCCCAGTCTCCAACCTCTGCTCTCTACAACAGTCCTTTTGCACCCAAGTCCTCTACATATGCTCTCTGTAAGATCTTTCTGCACACCCGTCTCCAACCACTGCTCGATGTAACTGTCCTTTTGTACCGGATTCTCCAACCATTGCCCTCTGTAACGGTCCTTCTGCACTCCAGTCTGCAACATCTTCTTTCTCTATTAGTTTTTCTGCACCCCAGTCTGTAACCTCTGATCAATGTAACAGGCTTTCTGCACCTCAGTCTCCAAACTCTGCTTTCTACAACAGTCCTTCTGCACCCAAGTCTCCAAATAGTGGTCTCTACAACATTCCTTCTGCACGCCAGTCTCCAACCTGTGCTTTCTGCAATGTTCCTTCTGCACCTCATTCTCCCACCTCTGCTCTCTGTAAAGATCCTTCTTCACACCAGTTTTCAACATCTGCTCTCTGAAAATTCCTTGTGAACCCCAGTCTCCAAAATCTTTTCTCTGCAAAAGTTCTTCTGTACCTCAGTCTGAAAACTCTGCTCTCTGCAATAATCCATCTGCACCCCAGTCTAAAAAACTCTGCTCTCTGTAACAGTCCTTCTGTATCTGAGTCTCCAATCTCTGTTCTATGAAACAGTCCTTCTGCACACAAGTTTCAAACATCTGTTCTCTGAAACAGTCCTTCTACACCCCAGACTCCAACCTCTGCTCTCTGCAACAGTCGATCTACTCCCAAGTCTCTATACTCTGCTCGCCCCAACGATCCTTCTGTATCCCAGTCTCCAACGTCTGCTCTCAAAACAGTTTTTCTGTACCTCAGTATCCAACCTCATCTTTCTGTAAGACCCTTCTGAGACCCAGTCTGCAAACTCTGCTCTCTGTAACAGTCCGTCTGCACCCCAGTCTCCAACCTCGGCTTTCTGTAACAGTCCTTCTATACCGCTGTCTCCAACCTCTGTTCTCTGTAAGGGTCCTATGTACCCCAGTATCCAACCTCTACTTTCTGTATCAGTCGTTTTGCACCACCTTCTCCAAACTCTTCCCTCACTAACAGTCCTTCTGCAACTCAGTCTACAACCTCTGCTCTCTGAAACAGTCCTTCTGCACCCCAGTCTCCATCCTCTACTCTCTGCAACAGTCCTTTTGCACCCCAGTCTCCAACATCTGCTCTCTGCAACAGTCATTCTCCACCCCAGTCTCCAAACTCTGCTCTCTGTAACAGTCCATCTGTACTGCATTCTCCAAACTCTGCTCTCGGTAAGGGTACTTCTGCACCCGAGTCTCCAACCTCTGCTTTATGTATCACTCCTCTGCACCCCAGTCTCCAAACTGTGCTCTGTGTAACTGTACTTTTGCACCTAAGTCTCCAACCTCTGCTCTCTGCTACACTCTTTCTGGACCCCAATTTCCAAACTCTATTCTCTGCAACAGTCCTTCTACATTGCAGTCTAAAACCTAGGCTCTCTGCAACAGTCCTTCTGCAAGCCAATCTCCAACCTCTATTCTCAGCAACAGTCCTTCTGAACCTCAGTGTTCAAACTCTGATCTCTTCAATATTTTTACTGCACCCCAGTATCAAACCATTGCTCTCTGTAAAAGTCCGTCTGCACCCCAGTCTCCAACCTCTGCTCTCTGTAAGGATCCTTCTGCACCTCAGTCTCGAACCTCCGCTCTCTGTAACAGTCCTTCTGCACCTCAGTCTCCAAACTCTTTTCTCTGTAAGATCCTTCTGAAACCCACTCTCCAACGTTTCCTCCCTGTAACATTCCTTCTGCAACCCATTCTTTAACCTCTGCTCTCTGCAACAGTCCTTCTGCACCTCAGTCTCCAACCTCTGCTTTCTGCAACAGTCCTTCTGCATCCTAGTCTCCATACTCTGCTCGCCTAAACGATCCTTCTGCACCCCAGGATCCAACATATGTTCCCTACATCAGTCCTTCTGCAACTCAGTCTGCAACCTCTGGTCTCTGCAACGGTCCTTCTTCACCCAACTTTCCATCTTCTGCTCTCTGCAGCAGTCCTTTTGCACCCCAGTCTCCAACAACTTCTCTCTTCAACAGTCATTCTCCACCCCAGTCTCCAATCTCTGCTCTCTGTAACAGTTCTTCTGTACTGCATTCTCCAACCTCTGCTCTCTCTAAGGGTACTTCTGCACCTGAGTCTCGAACCACTGCTTTCTGTATCAGTCCTTCTGCACCCCAGTCACCAAACTCTGCTCTGTGTAACTGTACTTCTGCACCTTAGTCTCCAAGTCTGCTCTCTGCTACCGTCCTTCTGGACCCCAATCTCCGACCTCTACTCTCTGCAACTTTACTTCTGCACCTCAGTCTCCAACCTCCACTCTCTGTAACAGTGCTTCTGCACTTCAGTCTCCAACCTCTGCTCTCTGTAAGATCCTTCTGCAACCCAGTCTCCAAACTCTGCTCTCTGTAACAGTCCTTCATCACCCCAATCTCCAAACTCTGCTCTCTGTAACAGGCCTTCTGCACCCCAGTCTCCAAACTCTGCTCTCTGTGTCAGTCCATCTGCACCCCAGTCTCCATCCTCTGCTCTCTGCAACGATCCTTCTGCACCCCAGTCTCATACCTGTGCTCGCTGTAACAGTCCTTCTGTAACCCAGTCTACAACATCTGCTCTCTGCAACAGTTCTTGTGTACCTCAGTCTGAAATCTCTGCTCTCTGCAATAATCCTTCTGCACCCAGTCTCCAACCTCTGCTCTTAGTAACAGTCTTTCTTTACCTCAGTCTCCAAATTGTGCTCTCTGTAAGACGCTTTGGAAACCCAGTATTCAAACTCTGGTGTCTGTAACAGTCCTTCTGCACCCAGTCTCTTCACTCTGCTCTCTGTAATAGGCCTTCTGTATCCCATTCTCCAAACTCTGCTCTCTGTAAGAGGCCTTCAGGACCCCAGTCTCCAACTTCTACTCTCTGCAACGATATTCTTCACCCCAGTCTCCAACCTCTGCTCTCTACAACAGTCCTTTTGCACCCAAGTCTTCAAAATCTTCACTCTGTAAGATCTTTCTGCACACCAGTCTCTAAACTCTGCTCACTGTAACTGTTTTTCTGTACCGGATTCTCCAAACATTGCCCTCTGTAACGGTTCTTCTGCACCCCAGTCTCCAACATCTTCTTTCTCTATCAGTTCTTCTGCACCCCAGTCTCTAACCTCTGATCAATGTAACAGTCTTTCTGCACCTCAGTCTCCAAACTCTGCTTTCTACAACAGTCCTTCTGCACCCAAGTCTCCAAATAGTGGTCTCTACAACATTCCTTCTGCACCCCAGTCTCCAACCTATGCTTTCTGCAACGATCCTTCTGCACCTCATTCTCCCACCTCTGCTCTCTGTAAAGATCCTTCTGCACACCAGTTTTCAACCTCTGCTCTCTGAAAATTCCTTGTGAACCCCAGTCTCCAAAATATTCTCTCTGCAAAAGTTCTTCTGTACCTCAGTCTGAAAACTCTGCTCTCTGCAATAATCCATCTGCATCCCAGTCTAAAAAACTCTGCTCTCTGTAACAGTCCTTCTGTAACTCAGTCTCCAATCTCTGCTCTATGAAACAGTCCTTCTGCACACAAGTTTCAAACATCTGCTCTCTGAAACAGTCCTTCTACACCCCAGACTCCAACCTCTGCTCTCTGCAACAGTCGATCTACTCCCAAGTCTCTATACTCTGCTCGCCCCAACGATCCTTCTGTATCCCAGTCTTCAACGTCTGCTCTCAAAACAGTTTTTCTGTATCTCAGTATCCAACCTCATCTCTCTGTAAGACCCTTCTGAGACCCAGTCTGCAAACTCTGCTCTCTGTAACAGTCCGACTACACCCCAGTCTCCAACCTCGGCTTTCTGTAACAGTCCTTCTGTACCGCCGTCTCCAACCTCTGTTCTCTGTAAGGGTCCTATGTACCCTAGTATTCAACCTGTGCTTTCTGTATCAGTCGTTTTGCACCACCTTCTCCAAACTCTTCCCTCACTAACAGTCCTTCTGCAACTCAGTCTACAACCTCTGCTCTCTGAAACAGTCCTTCTGCACCCCAGTCTCCATCCTCTACTCTCTGCAACAGTCCTTTTGCACCCCAGTCTCCAACATCTGCTCTCTGCTAGTCATTCTCCACCCCAGTCTCCATCCTCTGCTCTCTGTAACAGTCCATCTGTACTGCATTCTCCAAACTCTGCTCTCGGTAAGGGTACTTCTGCACCCGAGTCTCCAATCTCTCCTTTCTTTTTCAGACTTTCTGCACCCCAGTCTCCAAACTGTGCTCTGTGTAACTGTACTTTTCCACCTTAGACTCCAAGTCTGCTCTCTGCTACACTCCTTCTGCACGCCAGTCTCCAAACTCTTCTCTCTTTAATGATCCTTCTGCACCCCAGTCTCGAACCTCTTCTCTCTGCAACGATCCTTCTGCACCTCAGTCTCCAACCTCTGCTCTCTGCAACAATCCTTCTGCACCCCAGTCTCAAACATCTCCTAGCCACAACAGTCCTTCTTCACAACATTCTCCAACCTCTGCTCAATGTAAAAGTCTTTCAGCACCTCATTCTCTAACCTCTTCTTTCTGCTACAGTCCTTATGCACCCAAGTCTCCATATACTGCTCTCTACAACATTCCTTCTGCACCCCAGTCTCCAACTTGTGTTTTCTGAAATGATCCTTCTGCAACTCATTCTCCAACCTCTGTTCTCTGCAAAGATCCTTCTGCACCCTAGTCTGAAACCTCTGCTATCTTCAAAGTTTTTTCCGCACCTCAGTTGCCAACCTCTGCTCTATGTAATGGTCCTTCTGCAACCCAGTCACAAAACTCTGCATTCTGTATAAGTCTTTCTGCACCTCAGCCTCCAACCTCAGCTCTATTTAACAGTCCTTCTGCACCTCAGTCTTCAAACTCTGCTTTCTGCAATTGTCCTTCTGCAGGTCAGTCTTCAAACTCAACTTTTTGTAACAGTTAATCTGCATCTCAGACTCCAAACTCTACTCTCTGTAAGATCCTTTTGCAAACCAATCTCCAAACTCTGCTCTCTGTAACAGTCCTTCTGCACCGCTTCTCCAAACTTTGCTCTCTGTAACAGGCTTTCTTCACCCCAGTCTCCAACATCTACTCTCTGGAACAGTCCATATGCACACAAGTCTACAACCTCTGCTTTCTGCAACAGTCATTATGAACCCCAGTCTCTAAAATCTTCTCTCTACATTAGTCTTTCTTCTCCTCAGTCTGAAAACTCTGCTCTCTGCCACGATCCTTCTGCACCCCAGTCTCAAACCTGTGTTCTCTGCAACAGTCTTTCTGCACTGAAGTCTCCAAACTCTGCTCTCTGTAACAGTCCTTCTGTACAGCAGTCTCCAACCTGCTTCTCTGTAATTGTCCTTCTGCACCCCAGTCTCCAAACACTGCTTTCTGTATCAGTCCTTCTGAACAACAGTCTCCAACCTCACCTCTCTGTAACAGTTCTTCTGCACCTAAGTCTCCGACCTCTGCTCTATGAAACAGTCTTTCTGCAACCCAGTCTCTAACGTCTGCTGTCTGCAAGAATCATTCTGCACCCCAGTCTCCAACATCTGTTTTCTGTATCAGTCCTGGACCACAGTCTCCAAAATCTGCTCTCAGTAACAGTCCTTCTGCACCTCAGTCTTCAAACTCTGCTCTCTGCAACAATCCTTCTGCACCCCAGTCTCCATCAATTGCTCTCTGCCACAGTCCTCCTGCATCTCAGACTCCAACCTCTGCTCACTGTAAGATACTTCCGCACCCCAGTCTCCAAACTCTGCTTTTTTCAACGGTCCTTCTGCACCCCAGTCTCCAGCCTCTGTTCTATGCATCAGTCTTTCTGCACCATAGTCTCCAAAATCTACTCTCTGCAACATTTCTTTTCCACCCCAGTCTCCAACCTCTGCTCTCTGTAACAGTCCTTCTGTACTGCAGTCTCCAAACACTGCTCTCTGTAAAAGTATTTCTGGACCCCAATCTCCTACCTCTCCTAACTGCAAAAGTCCTTCTACACCCCAGTCTAAAATCTCTGCTCTCTGCAACAGTCCTTCTAAACCCCAGTCTCCAACCTCTGCTGTCTGTATCAATCCTTCTGCACCTCAGTCTCCAAGCTCTGTTCTCTGCAACGATCCTTCTGCAACTCAGTGTCCAAACTCTAATCTTTGTAACAGTGTTTCTGCACCTCAGTCTCCAACATCTGCTCTCTGTAAGATCCTTCTGCAATCTAATCTTCAAACTCTGCTCTCTGTAACAGTCATCGTGCACCCCAGTCTCATAACTCTGCTCTCTGTAACAGGCTTTCTTCACCCCAGTCTCCAAACTTTGCTCTCTTTATCGGTCCTTCAGGATCCCAGTATTCAACCTCTGCTCTCTGCAACAATCCATCTGTACCCTGTCTCCAACCTATGCTCGCTGCAACAGTCCATGTGCACCCAGTCTCCAACATCTGCTCTCTGCAACAGATCTTCTGTACCTCAGTCTGAAAACTCTGCTCTCTGCAACAAACCTTCTGCACCCCAGTCTCCAAACTCTGCTCTCTCTCACAGTCCTTCTGTACATCAGACTCCAACCTCTGCTTTCTGTAAGACCCTTTTAAACCCAGTCTGCAAAGTCTGCTCACTGAAACACTCCTTCTGCACCCCAGTCTCCAATCTCTGCTCTCTGTAACAGGCCTTCTGCACCCAATCTTTGACCACTGCTCTCTGTAAGAGGTATTCTTCACCCCAGTCTCAAACAGCTACTCTCTGCAATGATGCTTGTGCACCCCAGTTTCCAACCTCTGCTCTCTGCAAAAGTCCTTCTGCACCCTAGTCTCCAACCTCTTCTCTGTGTATGATCCTTTTGCACACCAGTCCCCAACCTCTGCTCTCTGTAACAGTCCTTCTGCTCCTCAGTACCAAACTCTGCTCTCTATAACAGGCCTTCTTCATGCCAGTATCCAAACTCTGCTCTCTGTAAGAGTCCTTCTGCACCGCAGTCATCAACCTCTGCTCTCTGCAATGATCCTTCTGCACATCAGTCTTTAACCTCTTCTCTCAGCAACAGTCCTTATGCACCCCAGTTTCCAAACTGTGCTCTCCGCAACAGTCCTTCTGTACCCCAGTCCCCAACCTCAGCTCTCTGAGAGATCTTTCTGCAACCAAGTCTCCAAACTCTACTCTTTGTAACAGTCTTTCTGCACCCCAGTCTCAAACCTATGCTCTCTGTAACAATCTTTCTTCAATAAGTCTTTATACCCTGCTCTCAGCAACGGTCCTTATGCACCCCAGTCTCCAAATTCTGTTCTCTGCAACAGTCCTTCTGTACCACAGTCTGCATCATCTGATCTCTGTAACAGTCCTTCTGTACTGCATTCTCCAAACTCTGCTCTCTGTAACATTTTTTCTGGACCCCAGTATCTCACCTCTGCTTTCGGTATCAGTCCTTCTGCACCCCAGTCTCAAACTCTGCTCTCTGTAACGTTCCTTCTGCAACTCAGTCTCCATAATCTGCTCTCAGCAAGGATCCTTCTGCACTCCAGTCTCCAACGTCTGCGCTGCAATAGTCTCTCTACAACCCAGTCTCCAACCTCTTTTCTCTGGAAGATCCTTCTGTACCCAAGTGTCCAAACTCTGCTCTCTGTAATATTCCTTCTCCATGCCAGTCTCCAACCTCTGCTTTCTGCAAGGGTCCTGCTGCACCAAAGTCTCCAACCTCTGTACTCTGCAACACTCCTTATGCTCCCCAGTCTCCAAACTCTGCTGTCTGTAACAGTCCTTCTGTACCGCAGTCTCCAAACTCTGCTCTCTGTAAAGGTCCTTTTGCACGCCAGTCTCCAACCTCTGCTTTCTTTTTGCGTCCATCTGAACCTCAGGCTCCAACCTCTGCTCACTGCAAAAGTCCTTCTGCAACCCATTCTCCAACTTCTGCTCTCTGCAACAGTTTTTCTGAACAACAGTATCCAACATCTGCTATCTGAAAAAGTCATTTTGTACCCTATTCTCCAACCTCTGCTCCCTGCAACAGTCCTTCTGTATTGCAGTCTCCAACTTCTGCTCTCTGCAACGAACCTTGTGCACCCCAGTCTCCAAAATCTGCTCTCTGCAAAAGTCCTTCTGCACCTCAGTCTGAAAATTTTGCTTTCTACAACAATTTTTCTTCTTCCCAGACTTCAACATCTGCTCTCTGTAACAGTCCTTCTGCACCTCAGTCTCCTACCTCTGCTCTCTGTAACAGTCAATCTACACCTCAGTCTGAAACCTCTTCTCTCTACACGATCCATCTGAAACCCAGTCTCCAAACACTGCTCTCTGTAACAGTCCTCCTGCAACTCAATCTGCAAACTCTGCTCTCTGTAAGATACTTTTACCACCCAGTCTCCTAACTTCGCTTTCTATAACAGTCCTTCTGCACCCCAGTCTTCAACCTCTGGTCTATTTAACAGGCCTTCTGCACCCCAGTCTCCAAACCCTGCTCTCTGTAACAGGCCTTCTGAACCCCAGTCTCCAAACTCTTCTCTCTGCAACAATCATTCTACACCTCAGTCTCCAACATCTGCTCTCTGTAAGATCCTTCTGCAACCCAGTCTCCCAACTCTGCCCTCTCTAACAGTCCTTCTGCACCACTTCTCCCAACTCTCCTCTCTGTAACAGTCCTTCTGCACCCCAGTCTCCAAAGTCTGTTCTCTATAACAAGACTTCTGCACTTCAGTCTCCAACCACTGCTCTCTGCAAAAGTCAGTCTGTGCCCCAGTCTCCAACATGTGGTCTCTGCAACAGTGCTTCTGCACCTTAGTCTTAAAACGCTCTTCTGTGCCACGATCCTTTTGCACCTCAGTCTTCAACCTCTACTCTCTGTAACAGTCCTTCCGCACCTGGGTCCCCAACATCAGCTCTCTGTTAGATCCTTCTTCAGCCCAGTCTCCAAACTCTGTGATCTGTACCTGTCCTTCTGGAGCCCTTCTCCACACTCTGCTCTCTGTAACAGGCCTTCTGCACCCCATTCTCTAACCTCTGCTCTCTGTAACAGTCTTTTTGCACCTCAGTCTCCAACCTCTCCTCTTTGCAATGATCCTTCTGCAACCCAGTCCTTCTTTTAACCAATTTCCAATCTCTGCTCTCTGTATCAGTCCTTCTGTTCTGCAGTCTCCAACTTCTGAACTCTGTAATGGTCTTTCATCACCCTTGTCTCCAACCTCTGCTTACTGTATTAGTCCTTCTGCACCACAGTCTCTAAACTCTGCTCTCAGTTACAGTCCTTCTGCACCTCAGTCTCCAAACTCTGCTTTCTTTAAGATCCTTCTGCAACCAAGTCTCCAAACTCTACTTTCCGTAACAGTCCTTCTTAACACCAGTCTCCAACCTCTGCTCTCTGCAACGATCCTTCTTCATCCCAGTCTCCAACCTCTGCTCTCTGCAACAGTCCTTCTGCACCTCAGTCTGAAAACTCTGCTCTCTTCAACGATTCTTGTGCACCCCAGTCTCCAAACTCTGCTTTCTGTAACAGTCCTTCTGCACCTCAGTCTCCAACTTCTTCTCTCTGTAACAGTTCTACTGCACCCCAGTCTTTAACATCTACTCTCTGCAACAGTTCTTCTACACCCCTGTCCAAATGCAGAAGAATGATTGATGTTCACAGCAGCACAATTCACAATAGCTAGACTGTGGAACCAACCCAGATGCCCTTCAATAGATGAATGGATAAAAAAAATGTGGCATCTATACACAATGGAGTACTATGCAGCAATAAAAATGACAAAATCATAGAATTTGCAGGGAAATGGATGGCACTAGAGCAGATTATGTTTAGTGAAGCTAGTCAATCCCTAAAAAACAAATACCAAATGTCTTCTTTGATATAATGAGAACAACTATGAACAGAGCAAGGAGGAAGAGCAGGAAGAAAAGACTAACATTTAACAGAGTCATGAGATGGGAGGGAAAGGGAGAGAAAAGGGAAATGGCATGGAAATGAAGGGAGACCCTCATTGATATACAAAATTACATATAAGAGGTTGTGAGGGGAATGGGAAAATAAATAAGGAGAGTAATGAAATACAGTAGATGTGGTAGAGAGAGAAGATGGGAGGGGAGGGGAGGGGGGATAGTAGGGGATAGGAAAGGTAGCAGAATACAACAATTACTAATAAGGCATTATGTAAAATTGTGGATGTGTAACCTACGTGATTCTGCAATCTGCATTTGGGGTAAAATTGGGAGTTCATAACCCACTTCAACCTAATGTATGAAATATGATATGTCAAGAGCTTTGTAATGTTGTGAACAACCAATAAAAAAAAAAAATTTAAAAAAACAGAATGAGACCTGAACTATTGCTCACCCTGCAAAAAATCAACTCAAAATTCATTTAAGACCCAGGCACTAGACCAAAAATTATGCAGTTTCTAGGAAAAAACAAAGTCAATACTCCAACCTACAGGCAGAGGCAATGACTTTCTCAATAGGATGCCAAAGCTCAGGAGATAACACCAAATGTTAGCTAATAGGATGGCATCAAATTAAGAAGGTTCTGCACAGCAAAGGAGACAATTAGAATATGAAGAGAGAACCTATGGAAAGGGAGAAAATCTTTATGAGGGGCTCTTCTAAAAAAGGATGAATATTCAGAATATTAATAAAGAACTCAAAAAACTTAACATCAAACCCACAATTATTAAGTAACCCAATTATCAAATATCCCAATTACCAAATGGGAAACTAAATGAACTAAACAGACACGTCTTAGAAGAAAATATGTGAGTGGCCAACAAATATATGAAAATACTTGCAAGTCAATACTACCCTGAGATTTTTTCTCACTTCAGTGACAAAGGCTACCACCAAGAATACAAACAGAAATGGGTGTGAAAAGGAGAGAATTGGAGAGAAAGGAGCACTTTCACCCTGTTGGTGGGCATGTAAATCAGCACAACCACCACGAAAATCGGGATGGAGGCTTCTCAGGAGTAGCCATGTACCACCCTGCGACCCAGCTCTACATCTGCTTGGTATTTATCACAGTGGATCAAAGTCATCATACTATAATGACAAATACATGCCCATGAACCAGCCGAGGTGACATCAGTGGACGAATGGATAAAGAATATCTGGTATATGCACACTGGAATTTCATTCAGCCATAAAGAAGAACGAAATTATGTCATGCTGGAAGATGGATGGATCTTCAGAACATTAAGGGAAATAAGCAACTCAGAAAGTTAAGGGCCGTATGTTTTTCCTCTGTTAAAACTAGAGGAGGAAAAAGAAAGAAAGTTGGGAAGGGAGTCTCATCATGAATGTTGAAGGAAGATCAGTAGAGTCAAGGCACCAGGGGAGGAGGTGAGGAAAAGGGAAATATTGGAATGATATTGGCCAAAGTTCACGGTTATTTTGTATGCATGTTCAAATATGTGTCAGCAAATCCCACCATTATGGACCACTACAATGCACCAATGAAGAGTGAAAAGAAGAGTTTCACATTACATGGGACAGGCACTATTCTAGGAGGGTGCCCATGTTTTCCCATCTACAAATACCACGATCATTTACCACTGTCAAAAATCTTTACAGATTTAAATGTTCTGATCACTGCTCCACCACATGGCCTCTTCTACTTCAGGGTCCCCTTATTCTCACTGAAATCAGAGAGCCCGTTTCAACAATGCCATCTGTTAATGTCTTCCCAGGCTGCCGAGGACAGCGGCTGCGGGTTTCACAAGGATCTGGTGCTGCTTTCTGAACGCATGTCAACGAGGCCTTGGCGAAGGCTGGTGCTCCATGCCCTCCTCCAGATCTAGCTGTGAGGCCAGGGAAGGGGTCACATAACACGCCATCCAACACCTTATTTATTTTTGATCACCATCCTCTCCATTATTCTAGGATCATATTGGTCATTGAACTTCAGCAAACACTGAGTCCAGATTTCAGTCCATCAACCAAAGAGAGTCTAATAGCCACTCCCCGTGGCTCAGGAAAATCATTGGCCCTAACATTTCTGGTGATTACGTCCCTGTGACTGCATTCAAGATGATCCAGCAATATGTCCTGACTTCTTTGGTCTAGAAAACTCAAACAAATTCTCTTATATATTCTTAAGGCTCCTATTAACAAAATACAGTAAAATATTTACCTTTAATTTTGGTGTGACCCTTATACTCTCCTGGGCTATATTTTATACTCTTACCTGAGGCGTTCTAGGATCAGACCCCAATTAAGAGTCTGGTGACAATATGTGCTGATGGATGAGCATCTTAAAGACAAATGGGCTGGGGATGTGGCTCAAGCAGTAGTGCGCTTGCCTGGCATGCGTACGGCCCGGGTTCGATCCTCAGCACCACATACCAACAAAGATGTTGTGTCCGCCTAGAACTGGAAAATGAATATTAAAAATTCTCTCTCTCTCTCTCTCTCTCTCTCTCTCTTTCTCTCTCTCTCTTTCCACTTTTCTCTTTTCCTCTCCTCTCCTCTCTCACTCTCTCTTAAAAAAAAAAACAACTGCCCATTTTGTGTCATCATAGGGTCTTCAATTTAGGGAAAGCTAGTCTCTTTGGGGGAAGAGGGGCTGCTTCTGACAGCAAAGAGGGTTAATGGAGATTTCAGGGTTTAAGGCTCTGATATTTGTCTAATTCCACTGGTATTTTGCCATTCTAATTAACAGGGTTTCAATCATTCCCCCATTAATGTCCTAATTGACATAAGAGAGACCTAGAGAAATTGTGGATTTATAATTTTCTTTGTACTTCTGCAATTTGGAGAATTGGATGTTTTAATCTGATATTAACCTTTATCAGTTTCCAGAAAGAAAATATTTCTGATGATCTGAACCTGACTTGAAGGAGGAATATAATGGTTGAACCTATCATTTTCTTTCTGTAAGTCTCCCACTCCAGTCAGTAACAGCATTCTGTAGTCATGTTGTAATGTTCATTCCCACCCTGAAGGTCGATGTTGTTATTCCAAAGCTCAGTTTTCCATAGACATTTGATTTCAGGCCAGGATAACTTAAAGTCTCTGTTGGGTCATTGCAAACCAGGAATTATCAGGTCTCCTTTCCCATGGGCTGTGACATCATCAACATATTCAATTCCCTCAGGTCAGACATCCAACCTACCTCCTCAGATCTGTTATCTAGAACCATCTCTGATGTAAACCACTATTGTGATCAGTGCCACCGTGGTCAGGTAACCATGAAGAATGACTCTTGATGTCTTAGGGTAGAGGAAGGTGACACAGAAAAAAAGTTATAAAATGGTTGGGAGATCTGGAAGAAAAAAGGAAAATAGGGCAGGTGACAGCACCCCATATATGGAAACCCTAACTTTCCTGGAAAGATATGCTCATTCCACACTTTTGTGACCCACATTCTGGAACAGCTGTCTAGGAGCCTGCACACACAGCTCCTGGCACCAAGGGGATTAGTTCCTGCCTCTACAGGGCTGGTTTGCTGATGCTGCTATGGGATCCAAAGAACCCGCTTTCTTCCTTTTTTTTCTTCCTCTCTGCCTAGTGTCTGGCTAATCTTGAAAGAACCTCCTAAAATGGAGGCCTGCAGGCAGGGGAGTGTGGGAAATGAGGTTCTCATACTTTCTGTCCCTTTTGTGTGGGGAGAACACAGAAGGACAGAGATGGTGCTGAACACCCACACAAGGTGTCCGACACACTTGAACCTGAAAGTGGGAAAAGGGTGTTTGTAAAAAGAGAGGAGACAAAGGACTCTCAGAGATTTTAAAACGGGGAGTTGGAGTTGAAGCTCCAGATATAGAATCTCTAACCAGGTGCCTACAAGTCCCTGGGAGGCATCTTTTTTCAGATTACTGTATATCCAGTTTGAATATTGGTCTAGACTTTGATCATGCAAAGGGATGCACACCCTCCAGCCAGCATCCTCAGTGCACTCTGGACCTTGTTGCTTCTCATGCTGTGAATGACGGGGCTCAACAGGGGGCTCACCACACAGAAGAGCACAGAGACCAGGGTGTCCATGTCCAGCCTTCTCTGGGCCTGTCATAGTGGAAGTTGGCTATTTCATAGAAGACCACCACGACAGTCAGGGGGGACGCACAGGTGGAGAAGGCCTGGGCAGAGAGAATCCCAACACAGACCTTCACACTCATCATGACTGGGTACTGAGGAGGATGGCAGGTGGCCACACAGCACTCATACTGGCCATACAGTCAGTAAGAAGCCTTCTGTGCTAGCACTTGTCACCAAGAAGAAGATCTGGAAAAGGCAGCCCTCATGAGAAATTGCCTTCTTCTCCCAAAAGAAGTTTACCAGCAGTACTGAGAGGGTGGTGGATGTTTAGCAGACGTCCAAGAAGCTCAAATTGCTGAGGAAAAAGTACATTGGAGTTTGGAGAGCAGGACTGACCCTGGTGGCCACTATTATGAGCATGTTCCCCAGGAGAGTGGTCAGGTAAATGACCAGAAAGAGTAGAAAGAACCAGCCCTGCAGGTTGGAGTGATTGGAAAATCCCAAGTAGATCAATTCAGTGACAAATGATTCATTGCTCATTTCCAATGGTATCATAGCTACAAAACAGAGAAAAAGAGACCATGACAATAATGGACTGAGAGCACCCTAAACAGGCTTGTTAATCTGCAGCAACATGGCAAATAATATAGAATGAAAAGCAGCCTGGAGACTGATAACCTGTGGGACTGGTATAGGAGTGACTTTACAGAGAGCATAACTTCTCACAGACTTTTGCATGGGTGCTCTTTTGTAAGAATAAATGGAGACTTGGTCAAAATGCACAACCAGCTATTAACCCCTGTGTCTCATTGAATCTGCAGTATCTCCCTCCTAACACTGTGCTTCACTGTGATGAATTCTTTTTTGTATGTCTGTTATTTCAAGTAATAATTTTTCATTGTGGAAAAATAAGGAAAATTCAGAAAGTTATTCAGAATAGAACAGGTAAAAAAATCAAAGCTCTCTTTGCATTCATCTCATTCTACCTCTATCTATCTTTAAAATATCCAAAGCAAAATTTCCCAGTATTGTTGTACTCTATTTAGTTTTTTGCCTTGTAATCTTAATTTCCTAACATGAAATTAAGTTAATATCTCCCTTTTTATTCAACATAGAAACTTTCCATTCCATTTACTATCATAAATATTGGAAAAGAAGCTTTCATACATATGTATCTGTGATCATCTCTGATTATTTCTTAAAAGTAAAATTATAAGTCACCTGCTTTAAAATACATTGATCCATTTTTTTCAGTAGAAACTTTTATTTTTTTAAGTTTTATAAGATACAAGAAATTTTGACAAATGATATATACTTAGTTATTTTTCTTCTTTTGTATTATAAGATTTACCTCACCAAACATTACATTTCCTGAAAAAAAAAATGATTGATACAATTACTGATTTTCTATCATGTTGCCCATGCTAATCCGTGATCCATTGTTTTGAACTAAAATTTCTTTTACTTTTTCAATCTTAAACAAAAATATTATAGTAAAACAGTAGACTCTTGGTCCAGATAGATTTGGATTGAAATCTATCTTTTGTTTACTAGATGTTGTTTGTAAAAAAGTCAGCTAATCTCTATTGCTCAGTTTGTTTCTCGGTTAGGATATTAATGATGTCTATTTCACAACTGCTGAAAAAAGTTTTGAGATAATATGAGCTATGTGTCTGGCACATTACATTTACTCAACGATTTTTATTAAGTTAGAAAATGTCTATCCATTTTTTACTAGTAGTTTTTTTTTTTTTTTTTTTTTTTTTGGTGTATGTGTGCTTGGTTTTGAATTCAGAGCGTTATGCATACTAAGCCTGCACTCTACCACTGGACTTTGCCCCTAGTTTCATTTAGTTATACTTTTTATCATAAATAGATATTGAATTGTCTTATTTTCTCTGCATCTCCTAGAATGATATATATTTATTCTTATTTAGTCTGTTACTATGGAAATTCGGTTGATTGAATTTTTGAATATTGAACCAGCCTTGCATTCTGGGATTGATCTCAATTGACTGTAATGTTGTCCTTATTCTATATGGATGAGTTCAGTTTTTTAATATTGTTTCCTGCTTGCTTTTGTGTATTCTATTTTCGCAGTTCTCCAGAGATAATCTATTTCTTGAAGAATTCTCAGCTGTATTCTACTGTTATTTTCAGTCAATGCATGTTAGTGGACTAGTGGGAAACAGAGAAGGGATTTCTGATGTTTCCAGGAAGCCCTGAATTAGGTACTGTAAACTCAGTCACAGAAATATGGCCTTCACAGTGACCCACTTTCTAGCAATATGGCTGAGCCTAGTTCTTATTCCTCCCGACGTTAGACATTTCGGCCTGTTCCTTTCCATAGCTGCAAAGGTTTTCCGTTGAGTGTCCTAATGTAAAAGTTTCTGTTACTCTTGCCCCTGAAGATTATAGCTTTTGTTCTATGCAAAAAATCAGGAAATGGGTCTGGAAAGAGTTTTGGCTGCTGTTGCTATTCTTTGTCCCTCCACCTATCCAAGAAATGATACCGTTAAAGACACTTTCTCAGAACACTTACCTATCTTCCTGGGAGCATTTGGTGGAATCCATGGAGAAAAAGAAAAAGTACAAACATCTTATGTCTATAGCCCTCTGGGTCGTTATGCTCTTAAACCAGTCTATACTTAGTCTTTAGCAATCCATTAACTATTTTTTTATTTGAGTTTTTTTTTTTATAAATAAACTCCTATGTATCTAGTGGGTTCTCCCATAGTTAAAAAAATGCCTGAATTATTTTGGTTGCTTATCTCTCTCCAGACTTCGGTTAGTTGTTTGCCTTATAATCTTCATCCCTAATAAATTCAAGGAAAGTCATTAATTTGCATTTTCTTCTGCTCTTTTTGGTTATTATAATGATGAAAACAACATGCTTTCTAGATATTTAAATAGATACTCAAGGTGAAATTTGAAGTCTATACACTTACTTTTCAAAAATATTTAGTAATTTCTAATTTAGTTAAATATGTAGTTATTCTGTTCAAAACAATCCCATTCCTAGCATATTTCCAAAGAAATTAATGCACAGTTCACAAGAATTCTTGTGTAAAAATTCATAATAACTCAAACAAATATTATGCCTTCAGCAGAAGGACAGAAGACAAATAACGGTTTATCATGCAGTGGAATAATTCAGTTACTTTAGAAACACAAATACTGGAACATTAATAACATTGACAAATCTAAAAAAAAAATTTCTGGGTGAAAAAAGCCAGATACAAAATATATACTGTATTTTTCCTTAAAATAAACTTCAAAAATTAGAAAAACAGCTATAATGGTCAAGTAATAATGGTGGTCTTTTTTTTTTTTTTTTGGAGCTCAGGGATGATATCAGTTGAAGCATGAAAGAATTTTTTAAAGTGATGGAAATGTTTTGTATCCTGATTTTTGGTAGTTCATATATATGTAAAATATTATAAACCTGTACACTTTAGATCTGTGCCTTCTTTGAGAACAAATTATAGTTCAATTTTTAAAAATAGCCTTATTTTAAAAATAAGTAATTAATGGGGAAGAGTGGTACCTGCCAGTAATCCCAGGTACTTGGGAGACAAAGGCAGGAGGATAATAAATTTGTAATTCTGCAAGGCCCCCTGCCCCAAATAATTGAAAAGGCTGGGGATATAGCTTCATGGTAGAGTGCCACTGGGTTCAATTCCCAGTACTGCAGTAAGTAAGTAAGTAAGTATGTATATTAATAAAGAGAAGTTAAAGCATTTTTTCAAGATGAATTTTAAGTCAGGATTTGTTGGAACAACATCTAAATATTTTTATAGGTCTCTAAGAGGTTAAGTATTTTCTCCCATTTTTTTGCATTTCTCTACTTTTTTTTTTTTTTACCACAGTGATAGTCCAGGACATATCACATTTTACAAGTGACATCAGTTGTTTCCTGATCACGATCTGATTGGTGGGTGCATTCGGTCTGTATCACAGATACAAAGCCTTGCTCACCATGATGGATGGGCATTTGCGTGTGTGTGTGTGTGTGTGTGTGTGTGTGTGTGTGTGTGTGTGTGTGTGTGTTATTGGTTGTGGGATTGGTTTTGACTGAGAACACTGTCTTATAGTTAGTGGGATGGCAAGTTGGCATCTCAGGCAACATTGATGGCAGAAATCTCAAAGAATATAGCAGGAATCTGCCATCTAAGGCTCAGCAAGCTCAGAACACTTGGTTATCCTAATTGCTATAAATGGAAAGACCCTCACTATTGAGCTTCTCTGAGAGCTGCATCACACTGGGGCGGGAGGAGGGAGCCCATTTCCATAGAGATGTACCCTGTTTCTATGGAAACTCCAGCTAGGCTTCAAGGGGCTGGTGGGATAGTACCAGTAGATGCTGCCAAGCCCTGGGTAATTCTGAGGAGCCTGCTACTTCAGGGGAGGTGGCAGGGTATCAGCCTTTGGGGCAAGGAAAAGGCTCTGTGAAGCTGTGTCAGGCCTGATTTCTAAGCAAGGTACTTGGCAATAGAAACCTCGGAAAACGTCCCACCCCCCACAATGCCATGGGCCACCAGAGACCCCAGGTGTGTCTCTAGAAGCCAGGCTTGGGTATTTGCATGGACATCAATGATTGCAGACTATTAAAAATAGGGGACCATAAATCTCTTTCAGGTGAGTGCAGACTGAAAACAGGGACATCTGGAGGGAGATAGACTGGGTTTTATAAAATCATCAGATCTCTAGGTCTAGAACACGCAGATAGACCCACTCATGGAATTTTGCGTGTGAGTCCAAAGAGCAGGAGTTGATAACTGTGAAACCTGGTTCCCCAGGTTTTAGACACACCTGTTTAGTTCAAAAGAGTAAACTGAGTGCTAAAACAAGATCAAAATGAAGTGGTCTGTATCTGAAGACGTGCTGTGTTGAACGTGGGAGAAAATCTCTGAAGCCCTCATGGAGAAGGATATGGAGAACTTTAAAGTTGTAGTTGAAGAGGACATGGTAAAGACAACAAATCAGTTTGGGCAGGCTGGCTAGCTGGTGGGATCACTCAGGAAAACAGGAATATGTGAGGAATAGCAGATGTAGAGAAGGCTTTGGTGGATTTGATTTGAGTAATGTTGAATGTGAGTTATCTGTGGGATTATCACGTGGAAATGCCCTTCACAGACAGCCTAGAACTTCAGGTGTGGATTTTGTAGTCATTGTCTTGAAGGCAACTGTTACAGCATAGGGTGAATATGAAATCCTCCAGGAGAATAGAGAAAGTACTGAAGGAAATAGAGAAAGTAGGGATTCTTGTGATACTTGGTGTTCACGAAAATTGTAGTAAAAGTTTATCCAGAAATGACTAAAAACACCACACTATCTAGTTCAGTTTTAGGTATTGCTTTCTCTAAATAATTTCCCTAAACAAGAGGTTACCTTATTAGCATTGATTTACAATAAATCAACTTTGAAATGGAGCTAGAAGGTACATGTAGTTGACATTTCTTACATTCTCTTTTTTCTCTATCGACTACCTGGATGAACTTCAAGTCATTTAGAAATCAGTGACATTTACTTTCTTTTAACTCCCCGTATCAAAAAGATCAACATGACAATCTCTTTTATAATTAGATATCTAGATGTTTTCAGAAAAAGAAATAAAATTCCACATAGAAGGCAGTTCCAGCAGATTTTACTATGAAAAACGGGTACATGGTCTGTGGATGTGTAAAAGGGAAAACTAAACGTAAATGTTCAGGGATTTAAAAATACAATCTCTGAAGTTGTGCATACTGCTATTGTAAAGGTCTTAAATATAAAGGTCAGTTCAGGAGGGACAATTTCATGGGGCATTAAAAAATCTCCCAATGTATGTTATTATACTTTTATCTACATATATGTTTTTCCTTGGTTTTACTGGCTAATTTCTTTTACGACAGGGGTGTGGGGTAGGGTGAAGGATGATAACGAAACAATTTTCTTTATCATCTATGCTCTTTATTAATGTAGGGAATTAGATTAAATCATCATCATGGTCACCATTAGAATCCATTATTAACAATCATAACTCATAAATGACACTTTGTGACACAATATGTACTTGCTCCTTAGAATTTATATAATGCAGCATAGGAATTAGATCAACTTAATAGTAAACCCTCTGCTCTGCAATAATAATAACCATAATCATCATAGTCATCTAGGGCATATTTCATAGAAAAATAATTTGAGTGTGAGTCTTCTTAGATTGCTTCAATACACATAAATGCCTGACTTTCAAAACCTTGTTTAATGTAGTTTAAAACTGGCATGTTTTCTGTAAAAATTAGATTGAATTTTGGATAATCCATTCTATCAAAACAGTGAATTTCTTTGAAAAGATGAATTTTTACATACCTGAATCCAATCAGGATTTTTCAAATTGAGTAACAAATAGAGACACACATTAGATAAAAATACCTAACACTTATTAAATGCCTATAAGACTTTTACATGCATTAACTTATTTGGTTTACACAACAACCTATAAGATAACCTATTATCTCCATTTTACAGAAAAAAGAATTGAAATTAATGCACAATATATTAATGAAAGTAGGGAAACATCAATGAATCCCTTTAATTTTCATAATGTACATTAATTTGTACATTTAATATGTATTAACAATTATGATTTAAGAAACAAAAAAGAAATTGACTCAGAAAATTTATCATGTAATAACTATTATTTGTAGTGATACTTTGTTACCTGATGATAATACCATATATTAGTAAACTGTCTTATTATCTTCAATGCCAAGACATTCTTGTCTTTGGTTCTAGTAATTCATTGCACATGATTAATAGGCCAACACAGCTTTCATTACAATTCCAAATCTCAGGGCCTTAAGAAACTTAAAGTATTTAAATTTCAATAGAAAGTCGGTGCTTCAGTTAAGCACAACTAATTTTAAAATCTAAATATAAACAAAATAAAATAAATAAGTATAGAGTCTTAAAAGAAAAAGTTTTTTTTTTTTGGTTTGCAATAAATGAAATGTTTTGCTGAGTAACCTTAGGGATTCATTTCCTCAAACGAAAAAAAAAAAGGCATGACCAAAACGAGGAAGAATGGTGTGATCATGAAAACCCTTATGCACATCAAGGAAACAATGATTCCTATTTGATCTCAATAGCACAAACAATTTTTAAAATTTTTAAATCCAATTTTCATGTTTCCCAGTAGATTGCTTAACACACACACACACACACACACACACACACACACACACACAAACACACACACAGTACAAGGTCAATTTATTCAGAAAAATATCTGAATGATTTCATGTGCTTGTGGCAATGTGAATTTATTTCTGTGAAATCTATGAGCTATCTGGCCTGGTCCAGAGTTGTCCTCATATCCTTCCATGTGGTGTGGGTGCTTGGAGCCGAGGGAAAGATCAGAGGTCATTGTGCAGAACAGTTGGCCTCAGTCAGTGAGTTCCAAGTGTTCCCAGTGATGCTGGTCCAAGGACACACTTTGGGGGAGGCTGAGCTCTTTCACCTAAGATGCAGGGATGCCCTTGCCCCTAACTGGTAGGTTTAAAATCTTAACAAATTCACCAGGAAAAAGCCTCCCTCCTGTCTTGGAGATGCAGCACTCAATTCAGCGTGTAACATCTCTTTCAGTTCTGTTTCTTTGGGGCTGGGGTGTAGGGGGAAAGTTACCATAGATTTAACTCAGGGGCTTGACCACTGAGCCACATCCCCAGCTCTGTTTTATATTTTATTTAGATACAGGGTCTCATTGAGTTTCTTGGTGCCTTGTTTTTGCTGATGCTGTCTTTGAACTCACTATCCTCCTGCCTCAGCCTCCTGAGCTGCTGGGTTACAGGCGTGCACCACTGTTCCAGCTCTTTCAGTTCTTTTTATTTCACCTGTGCTTTTTCTAGCATAAAGGGGAAAGGGAAGACAAATTATTACCTTTTATGATATGTCAGAGCCTTCTAGTTATAAAATTCTTCAAAATAAATAATTATCTTTTCCATTTAGGCTTTTAAAATTTCTTTTCTTGGTAGTGGTTAGTTTCAATTCAAACAAATTTTGTTCCTATACAGGGTCTAATTTAGTCCTAAGCCAGATCTACTAAGAAACCCAAAGAGGATAAGATCTGATCCCTGTCCTGCTGCGCCCCTCCCCTGACTCAGGCAATGGCAAGGCCCTACTTAGGTGGATGGTGCAAGGTGTCTATCCTCTGGAGGAGCACAGTATGTTTCTGGGAATGGGCTGATTTGTTTTTGTATTTCTTTAATAAGTATAGTTTTGATTTTTCATATGACCATTAAGTATAAAGGAAAAATCATGACTTTCCCAATTAATGCAACTACTTCTAAAGCATAGATGTGCTTGCTCTAAATGCAATGATTCAGCTGTGGAGTGTAAATTGTTAATGTCTAAAGAAAAACTCCCTGTATTCCTGTCAAGGAAGTTTTTGAGAAATTAAATTAAAATCTAGAGAAGGAAAATTAATGTTAAGAAAATAGATTAGTGCTTAGTACTGGGCAACTTGTTCTTGTTCCTGTGCACAATGGTTTGTGCTCTTACTTTTGTTTGATTAAAAGTAATAACAAATCAACTACTTGCCGTAACCATGGCACCGGTTCCAGTCAGTAAGTAAAGAAAGAATAGTCAAGGTATAGGCCAATAGGTTGGGACAATTGTAACTATTATTAAAATTTAACTAAGCAGAAACAGCTCAAAGCAAAACTCAAACTCAAAGTACAAATGCTTGCTAATGCATAAGCCAAAATACATTCTTTTATTCTAATTGTAGCTATGTAATATTTTGTTTTTTGTGAATAATGATTCCTGTTTTGTATCCACAAAGTACTGTAAGCCTGCCAAAATGAAAAGTATATACGATCAACTTCACAAGTAAAGATTGGGATCAACACCTTCACTTTGGTGTCTGTGTTGTTTCTCCACCCCCTCTTTCGCTGACTCCTCACCATCCATTAGTCTCCTGAGACCCCCTGTTGGAGCTGGTCTCCGACACTGTCCTTCAACCAACTTACAAACTAATGGGAAGATGAACTCAATATGTGCAGGAAACTTGGTAACAATTCTATGTAATCTACAAATTATCATTATTTTCCCTTAGTGTTTGGTTGGGCAGCTCTGGGAATGGATCACTTAATACTTGTCAAAGCCCCTCATTCCATCTTGAATATGCGTTCCTCCAGGTCCTAGTTGGGCATCTCAATTGTGTTCTAAAAACTAGGGCAACAACTTGTGTAAATGTGCACTCAGTAAAGGTTTGAAGAATAAAGAAGGTCTGTCGAGTACATCCATGGAGCAGAGTTTTTAAAAGATTCTTTAAAGACGGTACTGTGTGGGACCTAAAGGATCTAACAGAGACTTGACAGAGGCGAGAGGACATTTCTGTTCAGTGGTTCTGGTGCAGATATCTTTCTGAGAAAAATAAAGCCTCTGTGGGCATAAGAGAGGCAGCATAGCCCAGCAACTTCTGAGGAACTCAGTGTCTCCTGTCTCCTAAACATATCCCTTATTCAGACAATCGGCTCAGTTCCTACAGAACAAGCAGCTCTGCATCTTTCCTTCCCAATCAGTCATCTCAAAGTTAGGTGACCGAGAATGAAGTCACTTATGAGTGACCCCAAAATATAATATTTCTACAGGAGGGGGGTTGTGTATGAAGTAGATTACTCACAAGCATAAGGGATTTATTAGTTAATAAATTGCTTGCAACTCCCCTCCCCACGCATCCATATGTTGTAAGATAAAGATGAAAACCAATAGTTAGTGAATGAATACATTTCTAAACATAACTTCTACTACAATAATGATTTTATTTAAACAGATATTTTGGTATGTCTCTTGTTATGCTATATTGTATCATAATGGGAATGTGTCCCTATACTTTCTCCCTAAAAATTATTTCTTTCTGTCCTGCTCATCAAAAGCAAAGAATTAACACTAAGCATTATCTATTGTTTACCATAAGTAATTTTCCACACTCATAATCTCACTTAAGGAATTTAGGCATCCCAGGGTTTCTGGTTATGTTTTGGGTTTTCTTCAAGTACTGGAGGCATCATGCTAAATCTCTCAGGTTTTATGATAACCTCTGAAGTTATTTCTACTGTGGCAATACAAGTAGTATTGTGGAAACTTAGACACATATAGAAAAGGTTCTACGATAGGTAATTACATGAATGCCATCAAAATGGTAATGAAAATATGTAAAATATTCTGTAATATGTTTTTAAGGTGTAGGTATATTCTGATTCTGGGATAGTGTTTTTGAAAATTGTGATGGTAAATAAACTACTTACCAGCAACTCTCACAGAGAGGCGTAGATTTCTGGTTTTTGTGTGGCCCTTGCTGCTCTCCATACTAACACCTGGGCTGAAAAAAAAGCTCTTGCTAAAACTGGCTGTTGGTCTCCATTCACCACAAAACGGACCCGATATTCTGAGAGTTGTCTGTCGCATATCTGTGGCCTCATGAAGGAGTCAAAATCCTCTGATCTCTCAAAATTCATTTTCCTGTGATGGACATTTATAGAGGTTTGGGGCCGACCTGTTGGGAATAAGCATCGTGCCTTTCCTCTGAAGCTGCTCTGAGACTCCTCAGTGTGCAAACACAACTCAAGGGCAATGGCTTGAGTTCAACTGCAACAATGGAGAGCAGTTAATTTGCTGTTGGATTCATTAATGTCTTGGCAATCACCTGTTCCCAGCATGCAGCAAAAAGATCAGCGTCCTCTCTCTTCTGGGATGTGGGTGAGCGAAGTTCAGAGTGAGATTTCTGCTAAGAAGTTGTGGGTGGCTGAAACCTCAAGACTGCCTTCCCTTCCCACTAAAGAGAGAACGTGTCAGGGTGGGTGTACACTTATTAGGATAAATTTCACACGGCATATGAAGTTTTTTCTTCATGTTACATACTTTGCCAGATGGACAGATATCAGAAGCCACAATATTAAAAGCATTCCCAGTATCTTCAACTCATCCACTCCTGCTAAAGTCTGATCCCTTAGCAAACCCTGTATGACTTCGTGCCCCTTTATTTTATGATCCTGATGATGCTCATTACCTGGTGAAAAAATTGTTTGCTATGGAGTTTAAAAGTAGGGGAAAAAAAGAGTCATCAAACAGCTCTTTCGGGCACAGATGGAGAAAAGACAACAAGCTTGAAAGTCTTGTTGTATTTTACTGCAAAAAAATAAAAATAAAAGTATTAGATAAATAGGTAAGTCTCTAAAACTTAAAATTTCCCATAATGCAATGGAGTTTTCCTCATGCTTAGGAGAGACACATTAACAGTACTCCTAAAAGATCTTAGAATGATTAGCCATCAGGGAAAGGCAAAGCTAAAGCACTTTTGATGAAACACTTCACACATTCCAGGGTTGTCACAATAAAAGAAATAAAAATGATGTGTTGTTAAGGGAGTGAGGAAATCAGAAGCTTTATTCACCACTCTTAATAATAAGGTAAGCTGGTTCCACTGGTCTGAAAATAATCTGGAACTTCTTCAGAAAGTTAAATATGGAGTTAACAATCCACGTTTTCCACTCCTACTTAAAAACTCAAGATAAATAAAAAAGTTGTCCACCAATTATGTGTACATGAATGTTCATATAATGTTCATATTATATATAATGTACATATTATATATATGAATCTTATTCATATTAATCAAAAAGTGAAAATGACCAGGCAGGTCTGTAATCTAGCTACTCAAGAAGCTGAGGCAGGAGGATCACAAATTCAGGGATAACCTGGCCAGATTTGCAAGACCCTGTCTCAATACAAAATTTTTAAAAAGGTTGAGCTTTGGCTTAGTGGTAGAACACTGTTTAGTGTGCAGGAGGCTCCAGGTTCAATCTGCAGTACAACATCCACACAGACACAAAGTAAAAATTACTATGCAGTGGGAAATGAACAAAAAAATGTGGCATTTTTATAAGAAGAAAATCAGTCACAATAAGGAGGAATAAACTAAAATACTTATATAAGCTACAATATAACTGAAAATTGCAAACATCCTAAGTGAAAGGAGTCAGATCCAAAAGGCGTATATGGTATTACTTCATTAAAAATATCCACAGAAACTCGAGTGTATACATGGTTCTTTCCACATGTGAAGGAGAAAGACAGAAATGGTGTTTATTACAAACTTAGAATCAAGATCCATTAGGAAAATGCAAGTCAAAGTCACATTGCACATAGCACTTCAAATTCACTAGTGTTGGCTAGAACTACAATATTGGGGGAAAGGTGATTGACTGCTTTGGGTATAGGCTTTTTTTGGAGAGAAAAGTAATAAAAATATTCTGAAATACCTGTGGATTGGAGAACCCAGGTGAGGTCACAATGTGTCACATACTTAGCACAGCGTGCTTCCTCTGGTTTGAGGGCCACCAAGGTGGTCATAAGACACTGTGTACAGAGAGAGTGCTCTTGTAATTGCTGCTGAAGAGTTCACATATTTCTACAACTAAGACATTTCATAGAATGAAACCATCATCTAGTTCTAATCTCACTATACAGTCTGTCTCCCAGCAAGCTTCCTCAGGGCACTCTGGACCTCATTGCTTCTCAGGCTGTGAATGATGAGCTTCAACATGGGGGTCACCACAAAGAAGAGCACAGAGACCAGGGTGTCCATGTCCATCCTTCTCTGGGCCTGTCATAGTGGAAGTTGGCTGTTCCATAGAAGACCACCAGGACAGGGAGGGGGGACGCACAGGTGGAGAAGGCCTTCCTCCTGTCCTGGAGAGAAAAAATCCCCAGGATGGCAGCCATGATGAATGCGTAGGAGCCTGCAGTAAAGAGGCAGGGGCTCAGACCCATGGTGGCACTGACCACGTGGAGCACAGACTCGTTGACAGAGGTGTCTGAGCAGGAGAGCTTCAGGAGAAATGGGGTGTCACAGAGAAAGTGGCTGAACTGGTGGGGCTCACAAAGAATGAGTGTGATGGCCAGCACCGTGTGTGTGACAAAATTCACCAGCCCACACAGCCAGGACCCAGTCACCAGGCCAACACAGACCTTAAAACTCATGATGACTGGGTACTGAGGAGAACGGCAGGTGGCCACACAGCACTCATACTGGCCACACAGCCAGTAGTAAGCCTTCTTTGCCAGCACTTGTCACCAAGAAGAAGATCTGGGAAAGGCAGCACTCATAAGAAATGGCCTTCTTCTCCCAGAAGAAGTTCACCAGCAGTACTAGGAGGGTGGTGGATGTGTAGCAGACGTCCAAGAAGCTCAAATTGCAAAGAAAAAAGTACATTGGAGTGTGGAGAGCAGGAGTGACCCTGGTGGCCACTATTATGAGCATGTTCCCCAGGAGAGTGCTCAGGTAAATGACAGAAAAAGCAGGAAGAACCAGCCCTGTAGGTTGGAGTGGTTGGAAAATCTCAAGAAGATGAATTCAGTGACAAATGATTTATTGCTCATTTCCAATGCTGTCATAGCTACAAAACAGTGAAAAAGAGACTATGATGAAAATTGACAGAGAGCGCCCCAAACAGGCTTGTTAATCTGCAGCAACATGGCAAATAATATAGAATGAAAAGCAGCCTGGAGACTGATAACCTGTGGGACTGGTCTCAGCGAATCAGAGCCATGAAGCCGTACACATTTGCAGGGGTGATGGTGGGTGGGAGTAACCAGAGAATTTCTAGAAACCAACAGAAAGCCATTCGACCTCATCATGGTGTGAAGTCATTTCTCACTGTCTCAGTAATCTCTGTCTCCTGTTGTCCTTTTATGTAAACATAGGATTTTTGGAGAAGTTCATTTTCATTGTAAATGTTAAGAAAGAATTTACAAAGCAGAGTCATCATCTGCAGAAGCAGTCGGTGTTGCCTTCAGTGTTTTCCAATGTAGAGTTTTTCTCATTTTACATCAATGTTGATCCCTGTGTTCGAAAAGGCAGAAGTTAACTATTCCTGTACAGTGCTGAAATTATCAGGGCCAGAGCAAAATAGAGGAAAGAAGTTGATGAAGTGGGGTTGGACTGGCTATCTTAAGTATACAGGGAAGATCAGTGGAGTAGAAGGAGAATGAGAGGGCGGAGAGGTTTGGGAAAAGAGGAAAAGTGAAAAGTCTTCATGCAGATCATGTTATGTTCACACGGAAGTCTAAAACAGGGGACTGCACCTGTATGTATATGTAGAAAGCACCAGTCAGAAATTAACAGATAAATGACCCAAAGAAAGATCAGTAGAAAAAGGAGAATGGGGGCGGGAAGGGGAGGGAGATGGGGGGTGGGGACTGAATGGAGTAAATCAGATTCCATGCACTTAGGATCTTTTCCAAATCAACCCAAATTCTATGTATAACTATTATGCTCTAATAAAAAATTTAAGAAGATGACATGATCCTATCAGCAAAGAGTGAGATTTGAATTTTTCTTAACCTATTTGTATACCTTTAATTTCTTTCTTTTGTCCAATGGCTCTGGCAATTTCAAGGATGAAGTTGAATAGTAGTGGTGAAAGAGGGGGCACCCTGTCTGCTTCCAGTTCTTAGAGTGAATGCTTTCAACCTTTCTCCACGTAGAATGATGCTGCCTTGGGTTTAGCATATACAGCTTTTACAATGCTTTTACAAAGTTCCTACTGTCTCTAGTGTTTCTACTGTTTTGACAGGTAGGGGTGCTATATTTTGTAAATCCTTTTTCTGAATCTATTGAAATGATCAATAAACTTACATCTCTCTTAAATAAACTTAATCTCTCCCCTATGGCTAAACATTCAGATCATCTCCAGTTCTATAAATATTTTAATGAACATTTTCCTACATAAACATATGTGACATTTCAAATTATCTCTTCAGAATAAAATTTAAATCTCACATAAAAGAATTTTTTGTGCAGTTTCTATTTAAAACTAGCTCATGGGAGAATTTATATTAAGTGAAATAAGCCAGACACATAAAGAGAAATAGCAGTTTTTCACTTCTTTGTGGAAGCTAAAAAGTTGATCTCAGAGAAGTAGGGAGTAGAGCGGTGGTTATTGGATCCTGGGAGAGAATCCCAAAAATCATTGTGAGTCTGATTTCTCAAAGACGCTTGTGAAAGACTGCCTGAAACTTGCCCTCTGAGTGTGGTCTTTAAAAAAAAAAATAAGAGTGGACTTCTAACAGGGTCCTCAGAAAATCTCTCTTCTCTCCTCAGTGGGCAGCAGGAGGTCCATGGGTCTGGCTGCCTAGGAGCTAGCTGTGGTGTGCAAATGGGCAGGACCAGGACGGCTGGAGAATCTCAATAATCACTAGTAGACCACATTCTAGGTGAGGGCAGGCTGGAAACAGGCCATCCAGAAGGAAATGGCTTGAGCTCTGAAAATGACAGAATCTGTGGATTTAGGAAACGGTTGTGGGTCCAATCCACTCATAACACCTACTCCCTGGGTCAGTCCACGGTTGCTACAGTTACCACAGGCCTGACCAGAACAACCCGGAGGGGGAGATGCACTCTGGCCTCCTGGCTTGGAGGTTTGGTCTGGGGCCAGCTGACCCATTGCTGCCAGCCTGAGATGAGGTGGGACGTCGATGTAAAAGGGAACAAGGTGGGAAGCTTCCCTAGCTCATGGCAGCTAGAAGGTTGGAGCGGAGGAGGGGACAGGAGGAGACAGTTCGCAGGGGACAAAATGTGATTCTCCAGGCCATGTCCCTAGCCACACTTCACCTGCCCACACTCCTCTCAGTACAGTGGGCCTTTCAGATAATTAACCCACAAAATTGATGGATCCACAGATTAGGTCACAAGTCCGACAGTCTAATCATTTCACCTCTGAACACTGCTTCTGTGGCTGAACCTGAGCTTTTGGTGGGGGGATACCTTATTTCTAAGCCATAATAGTCTCTACAGTCCATTTGCTTTGGTTAGAATTTTTTTATGTAGTCTGGGAGAGTAATCGGGTGCCAAAACAAGATTAAAAGGAAATAACTGGTAACTGAAGATGTGACATTTGGAGCTTGGGGAAAACCTCTGAAGAGGAGCCCTGTGTGGAGCACTTTAAAGTCCTGGTGACGAGGACACAAGAGGGCACCTGGTCTGTGGGGTAGATGAGTGGGAGTGGGCTCACTAATTAAAACATAAAAAAAATGAGAAGGAGCGTGTCTGGGGAGAGGAAAGGAGGAAAGTAGGTTGGGCCTAGAGTCTGGGTACCTGCGGGGTCTCCCCAAGGAGATTCCAGGAGGCAGCGGGACAGGTTCCCAGGAGATAGGCCTTGGAGTCATGGCTTAGAGTGACTGTGGAAGTCACAGGTGCTCATAAAGCCAAAAGTGAGCAGGGTGAGGAGAGAGGGCATGATGGACTGTGCGGAAAAGTAGGTGTCCAGAAGGAGGCTCACCAGCTATCAGCAATCATTGGGCACCACAGTGTCAAAGCTCTCCTCTCTGTACCAGGCCTTCCACACCCCAGTCTAAAACCTCTGCTCCCTATAACAGTCCTTCTGCACCCCAGTCTCCAACCTCTGCTCCCTGCAATAATCCTTCTCCACCCCAGTCTTCAAGTTCTACTCTCTGAAACACTCCTTCTGCAACCAATTCTGGAACATCTGCTCTCTGCCACAGTCATTCTGCACCTCAGTCTGAAAACTCTGCTCTCTGCAACAATCATTCTGCAGCCCAGTCTCCAAACACTGCTCTTTGTAACAGTCCTTCTGCACCTCCGTCTCCAAACTCTGCTCTCTATAGTATCCTTCTGCACCCCAGTCTTATAACTCTTCTCTCTTTAATAGGCCTTCTACACCCAAGTCTCCAACCTCTGCTCTCATCAGCGATCATTCTGAACCCCAGGATCCAACATCTGCTCTCTGCAACAGTACTTCTGCACCTCAGTCTGAAAACGCTGCTCTCTGCAACAATCTTTCTGCACCCCAGTCTTAAACCTCTGCTCTTGTAACATTTCTTCTGCACCTCTGTCTCCAAAATGATCTCTGTAAGATCCTTCTGCAACCCAGTCTTGAAACTCTGCTATCTGTAACAGTCCTTCTGTACCCCAGTCTCCAACCTGTGCTCTCTGCAACAGTCCTTCTGCACCCCAGTCTCCAAACTCTGCTCTCTTCAAACGTCTCATTATACATCAGTATCTAACATCTGCTCTCTGCAACAATCTTTCTGATTCCAGTCTTCAACGTCTGCTCTCTGCAACAGTCCTTCTACACCCCATTCTCCAACCTAAGCTCTCTGCTACACTCCTTCTGCACCCAAGTCTCAAACCTCTGCTCTCTGCAACATTTCTTCTGCACCCCAGTCTCCAACCTGTGCTACCTGAATCTATCCTACTGCATCCCGGTCTCTAAACTCTGCTCTCTGTAAAGATCCTTCTGCACCTGAGTCTTAAACCTCTGCTCTCTGCAAGGATCCTTCTGCATTCCAGTCTCCCACATCTACTCTCTGCAATGGTCCTTCTTCACCCCAGTCTCCAAACTCTGCTCTCTGGAACAGTCCTTCTGTACGGCAGTCTGCAACCTCTTCTCTCTATAATGGTCCTTCTGCTCCACAATTTCCAAACTCTGCTCTCTGTAACAGTTCTTCTAAGCCTGAGTCTGAAACTTCTGCTCTCTGCAACAATCCTTCTAAACCCCACTCTCCAACATCTGCTCTTTGTAACAGGTATTTTTCAACCCAGTCTCCAAACTCTGCTCTCTGCAACAGTCCTTCTGCACCCCAGTCTCCATCCTCTGCTCTCTGTAACAATCCTTCTGCACCTAAGTTTCCAAACTCTGCTCTCTGCAACGGTTGTTCAGCACCCCAGTCTCCACAATCTGTTCTCTGAAATAGTCCTTCTGCACCCCTGTCTCCAAACTCTGCTCTCTGCAACAGTCCTTCTGCACCTCAGTCTCCAACCTCTGCTCTCTGCTACAGTACTTCTGCAACCCAGTCTCCAACATCTGCTCTCTATATCAGTCTTTTTGCACCTCAGTCTCCAACCTCTGCTCTCTGCAGCAGTCCTTTTACACCCCAGTAACCAAAATATGCTCTTTGTAACGATCCTTGTGCACATTAGTTTCCAACCTCTGCTCACTGAAACGATTCTTCTGCACCCCAGTCTCCAACCTCTGATCTCTGTATCAGTCCTTCTGCACCACAGTCTCCAAACTTTGCTCTCTGCAAAAGTCCTTATGCACCCAAGTCTTCAAACTCTGCTGTCTGCAACATTTCCTCTGCACCCCAGTCTCCAAACTGTGCTCTCTGTAATAGTCCTTTTGCACCCCACTCTCCAAACTCTGCTCTCTGTAAAAGTTCTTTTGTATCGCCATCTCCAACCTCTTCTCTTTGTAACGGTCCATCTGCTCCCCAATTGCCAACCTATGTTTTCTGTAACAGTCCTTCTGCACCCCAGTCTCCAAACTCTTCTCTCTGCAACGATCTTTTTACACCTCAGTCTCCAACCTCTGCTCTCTGTAAAAGTCCTTCTGCACCTCAGTCTCCATCCTTGGCTCTCTGTAATTGTCCTTCTGCACCCCAGTCTCCAATCTCTGCTTTCTGTAACAATCCTTCTGCACCTCTGTTTCCAACGTCTGCTCTCTGTAACAGTCCTAATGCTCCCCAGTCTTTAATATCTGCTCTCTGAAATGGTAATTCTGCACCCCAGTCTCCAACCACTTCTCTCTATAACGCTCCTTCTGCACCCCAATTTCCAACCTCTGCTCTCTGTAACAGTCCTTCTAAGCCTCATTCTGAAAACTTCTGCTCTCTGCAACAATCCTTCTAAACAACAGTCTCCAAACTGTGATATCTGTAACAATCCTTCTGCCACCCCAGTCTCCAAATTCTGCTCTCTGTAACAGGTTTTCTGCAACCCTGTCTCCAAACTCTGGTCTCTGTAACAGGCCTTATTTACCCCATTCTTTAACCTCTGCTCGCTGCAAAAGTCCTTCTACACCCCAGACTCAAACCTTTGCTCTCTGCGACGATCTTTTTGCATCCCAGTCTCTAACGTCTGTTCTCTGTAAGATCCTTCTGCACTCCGTTCTCCAAAATATGCTCT